>NW_015548256.1:9907-27256 GCF_001515605.1 Sinocyclocheilus anshuiensis
CCATAAATATATCAAAACTTAATTTCTGATTAGTAATATGCATTGCTAAGAACTTCATTTGGACAACTTTAAAGATAATTTTCTCAGTATTTAGATTTTTTTACACCCTCAGATTCCAGATTTTCAAATAGTTATATCTCGGGCTAATATTGTCCTATCCTAACAAACCATACATCAATGGAAGACTTATTTATTCAGCTTTCAGGTGATGTATAAATCTCAATTTCGAAAAATTTGCCCTTATGACTGGTTTTGTGTTCCAGGGTCACATATAAGTCATTATGAAACCTTGTATGTACACAATAAGTGTCATTAGATGCATATTTCTGTATGTTACACACACACACACACAACCTACATACCTCATTACATTCATTCACTAATATTTGTTTGTTTAAAGTGTTATTCTTCTGCGTTATTATTTTGGATAATTTGAAGACTTTCCACCATTGGATCACATCATATGCTTACAGTAGTGCATTAGCTGTGGGATGTTGAGATGGAGAAATTTGCATCAAGGACAGGACGCATCACGAGCTGTGTTATTGGTGTGTGTGGACAATATACATTGACATTGATTCAAGGGTTGCCATTGTTTTAATCATCCCACTGTGAGGCTTTATAGCTGTGCATGCCTTAAGTGAACTTGATTTGGATTGAATGTAAGTGAACTTGTCTTTAAACTGAGTTACCTTTAGTTGTTGACTTTTTTTTGGAAAGTGCACCAACGATTGGGCGCTAACGGCTAGTCAAAAGAGTGTGTATATTACAAAGACTTTAAATAAGAGACTGTGACTGAACTTATTTATTATGTTATTAATTCATTTACATTTACATATACATATATATTCAGCAAATTGATCAAATTTGACAATAAAGACATTTATAATGATGTGAAAGATTTACATTTACATTTAGTCATTTAGCAGACGCTTTTATCCAAAGTGACTTACAATTGGGGAATACATCAAGCGATTCATCTTAAAGAGGCAAATAGACACAGGAAATGCTTGTCATATCAAGTTTCAAGCATTGTTCAAATAAGTAAAAGAAAGACAGAGAAAGATGAAAGAAAAGAGAAAAAGATTAAAAAATGTTCAGCTGGGAATCAGCATTCCGGATAGGGGTTGGAAAATCATTCCACCAGCCAGGAATGGTAAACGAAAATGTTCTGGAAAGTGATTTTGTGCCTCTTTGTGATGGTACAATGAGGCGTCGCTCACTAGCGGATCTCAGACTTCTGGTGGGAATGTAGATTCGTAAGAGTGAGTGGAAGTAGGCGGGTGCTGAGCCTGAGGCTGTTCTATATGCAAGCATCAGTGTCTACTTGTTGTGAGCCGTAACCGGCAGCCAGTGCAGGGAGATAAAGAGAGGTGTGACGTAGGCTCTTTTGGACTTGTTAAAGACCAGTTGTGCCGCTGCATCCTGAATCATTTGTAAAGGTTTGACTGTGCATGATGGAAGTCCAGCCAGAAGAGCATTGCAGTAGTCCAGCCTAGAAATGACAAGGGCCTGGACAAGAAGTTGTGCAGCATTAGGCATTAGGAAGGGCCTGACCTTTCTGATGTTGTACAATGCAAACCTGCAAGATTTAGCAGTTTTTGCAATGTGGTCTTTGAAAGTCAGCTGGTAATCAAAGATTACACCAAGATTTCTGACCGAACTTGATGGGGTAATTGTTGATGAACCTAACTGGACAGTGAAGTCATGCTGTAGATTTGGATTGGCCGGGAAGACAAGAAGCTCAGTCTTTGCCAGGTTGAGCTGTAGGTGATGTTCGTTCATCCATGCCGATATGACCGCCAGGCAGCCTGAGATCCGTGCAGCTACCTATGGATCATCTGGTTGAAATGAGAGATAGAGCTGTGTGTCATCAGCATAGCAATGGTAGGAGAAACGATGTGCCTATATAATGGGTCCCAGTGATGTAGTGTATATGGAGAAGAGGAGGGGTCCAAGAACTGATCCCTGAGGAACCCCAGTGACCAGTTGATGTGCTTTGGATACCTCCCCACCCCAGGCCACCCTGAAAGACCTACCAGTGAGATAGGATTCAAACCAGCAAAGTGGAATACCTGTGATGCCCAGTGATGAGAGGGTGGACAGGAGTATCTGATGATTCACCATTTCAAAAGCAGCAGATAGCTCCAGCAAAATAAGAACTGATGATTTGGAATCAGCTTTTGCAATCCGCAGGGCTTCAGTGACTGACAGTAGTGCAGTCTCAGTTGAATGGCCACTCCTGAACCCTGACTGGTTAGGATCCAGTTGGTTGTTCTGTGTAGGAAATAATGATACCTGGTTTAAAACAACTGGTTCAAGTGTTTTTGCTATGAAAGGAAGGAGAAAGACAGGTCTGTAGCTGTCTGTAAGTGAAGTGTTTAATGTAGGTTTTTTGAGCAGTGGGGTTACCCGAGCCTGCTTGAATGCAGTGGGGAAAGTGCCTGTGAGAAGAGATGTGTGTGAGTGGTGGTAAAAGTGTAGGGTAGATTGCTGCCTCAGTGAGGGGACAGAAGGGGAAGGGGGAAGTTTTAGGCGTGGATGTGTTTGGTTTGAGTTTGTGTGTGTGTGGAGCTGAGAACTGACTACTGATTGTTCTAGATTTGTCTGTGAAGAATGTGGCGAAATCATCAGCTGTTATAGAAGTGGTGGGAGGTGGTGGAGGGGGACAGAGTAGAAAATTGAATGTTTTGAAGAGGTTACGTGTGTCTGTGGCACTGTTGTTGTTGTTGTGAATATATGAAGATTTGGCAGTATAGACTTGAGCAGAGAAAGATGAAAGCAAAGACTGATACATACAGGTCAAACAGATCTTTTGATTTGTGCCATTTTCTCTCTGCTTCCCTGAGTTTGGACCGATGCTCACGAAGAACATTGGATAACCAAAGTTTAGAAGGGGTATCCGGTGCTGGCCTGGAGGAGAGAGGACCTATATTGCCTAAACAAGAAGTTAAAGTAAAGTGTCAGTTGCTGCACTAACGTCCAGAGATGAGAAATGGGTAGGTGAGGAAAGAGAGGAAGACACTACAGAGGAAAGATAGGAGGGTGAAAGGGAGCGCAGGTTTTGTCTAAAAGTAACAGGTAGAGGGGTTGGTGGCACACAGGTAGGATGTAGGTTAAATGTAATGAAGAAATGGTCAGAGATGTGTAGGGATTTTACCAAAATGTTGTCTGCAGTACAATTGCGTTTGTAAATTAAGTCAAGTTGGTTGCCTGATTTGTGAGTGCTTGTAGTGGTAAGGCATTTGAAATCAAATTAAGCTAGGAGTGAATGGAAGTCTGCAGCATAAGGCTTGTCCAGATGAATGTTAAAGTCGCCAAAGACTAAAAGTGGACTGCTATCCTCCAGGAATGAGGACAGCAGACCATCCAGCTCTTCTAGGAAGGTGCCCAGTTGCCCAGTTGCCCAGGAGACCGGTAAATTACCACAACATGGAGTTGTATAGGAGCTGTTGCAGTAATCGCATGAGATTTAAATGAGTTATAATTGCATAGGGGAGAGTGGGTTGAGTATTTCCAATAGTCAGAAATGAGCAGACCAGTGCCCCCACCCCTCCCAACCTGACGAGGGGTGTGAGAGAAAGAAAAGTTGTTAGACAGATCAGCTCGGGTTGCTGAGTCTTCTGGACGAATCCAGGTCAAGTCAAGCCCAAGATGTTGAGTGTAGATTGCAAAGAAAAAGCAGAAATTAAGTCAGCTTTGTTGACAGCTGACTGACAATTCCAGAGACCCACAGTAAAAGAAAGAGGTGCCGTAGAAGATGTACAGATAGGACGCAGGTTATCAAGATTGCGTTGCCGACTGTGAGTGATGTTAGAGCGTTGTTGTGAGACAACCTAAATGTATTGAAAACACATGATAGAGGTGGAAGGAAGAGGACAGAAAGGAGTGTGCAAAGGGAAAAAGAGAGTACTTAAGTGCGTTGCCCGGTTTCGTTGCTCGGTGAAGTCGCGCAGGTAAAGTCGCAGGTCTTTACACTCGTAGGTCTTCACACTCGTAGGTCTTCACACTCGTAGGTCTTTACACTCGTGCAGGCTGAACACGAGGAGGCAGAACACC
Source organism: Sinocyclocheilus anshuiensis (assembly GCF_001515605.1). Taxonomy (NCBI): domain Eukaryota; kingdom Metazoa; phylum Chordata; class Actinopteri; order Cypriniformes; family Cyprinidae; genus Sinocyclocheilus; species Sinocyclocheilus anshuiensis. Next base: position 13,967 of record NW_015548256.1, read on the forward strand.
AGAGCTAAACGCTTCCGCTGACGCTTCCGCCTCAGCTGACAGACAACAAACAAATACACAGCCACCCGACACTTCAGAGAAAACAGTTGTGGCCACCTTCTTAAATTAACACACCCAAAAGCCTATAGCAGGGTAATTGCTCAAATCGAAACTAAAGTTCGCACTTAAGTGCAGGAACGGAGCAATATAAATAACAAAAGCTCCTTTTTAGCCGACGGCTATTACAAATAAAGTGCAATCAAATATACAAATTACAATGAAAAATAGCAGTAGAAATAGCTAGAGAACGAAATAAACCTTCTTAGCAGCAGGTAACAATTTAAACAACAGATGCAGACACAAAGTATTAAGCAAACACTCACGCCTGTAAGGTGCCCTGGAGGTGACATGGTGGGTTCACTTAGTTTTGTCGTGGCCACGACATAATAACTCGTGGGAACGTGATAATATGTTGTGGCCACGAGATATTAATTCATGGGAAAGTCATATTAACTTGTGGGAACGTGATATTATGTCGTGACCACGAGATAATTTTGTCAAGGTAACGACATCCTTATGTCGTGGCCTCGAGATGCTATGTTGAGGGAACGGCATTCATTTCTCATGGCCACGACTTCTTATGTTGAGGGAATGACATATTTTTCTCGTGGCCACGAGTTTAATACGTAAACAAATCTGCGTGACCATAGCAACCCGGGATTTTCAAAAATGGATAAAACATTTTTATTAACATTAAACATTGAATTTAATATTTGTATATTATTATTATTATTATTATTATTATTAGATTAACTTATTAGGGCTATATTTTTATATATATTGTTATATATGCTTATTTACCCTTTCAATTTGTGTATTGCTTTACCTAGTTAACGTTTTGTATAATTATGCTAGCATTTGCTAGCCTACCATATATTTTGCAAATAAATGCCTGACAATTATGCCAATAAAGTTTTGACTTTATGATTGTATTTATGCCCATGTGTGATGATAAATGAGTGTGTTGTGTTTTCATTTACAAATGAAACTACATGAATGTTTAATTCCTCAACGAACCAATATAGTATTTATAATTATGGTCTATTAATTAGCCAAAATAAAATGAAATATATGTTAAATTTAAACTGCATTCCAGCAAAAATTCCAGTCAGCATAATCAAAGCTTTATTGGCATGTCGAGCATTTACAGTAGGCTATTATTTACAAAAGTATTCAGAACGTTAAGTAAAGAGATCGAAATGAATGGAAAAATGAATATAAACGAATATAAAAATATAACCAATAATAATAATAATAATAATAATAATAATATACAAATATTACTGTCACGAATCCGGTCCATGAACTTCCGTCTGCTAGCCATCAGAGGTCACCCTTTCCATTTTAATTGACTCTCGCACTACACACTGTTGCATATCATCCCGGACTACATATCCCATCATTCATTGCACTGATTGCGCACAGCACTGATTGCACACAGCTGTTTCACTAATTGCACACAGCACTGACTGCACACAGCTGTTTCATATCACTCACTCACTATTTAACACTCACTCTGATCCCTTCCCGGCGCCGAGTATTGTTTAGCACTTATCAGTTGATAGCTACACTACAGAGCCCTCGTTAGCCTCCTAGCCTAGCCTAGTCTAGTCTAGTCTTGCCTGTTTTCTCGGTTTCTGATCTTCGCCTGTTTTCCTGGATTTACCCCTTTAGTCTTGCCCCTTTTGACTCTGTTCGCCGTTCGTTGACCTTCGCTAGCCCTAGGATTATTCTTGTGTCTTGCCCGCCATATTCCTGTTTGCCCTTGTTCGACCCTGCCTGTGTTTCTGACCTCTCTGCTTAATAAAGCCTGCACATGGATCCGCATGTCTCACGTCTTGTCAGCCCCGTCACAGAATACTCGGCCACACAAGGATCCAGCAGTTTCTCATATGGACATTGGCCAGGTATGGACACTGCAAGGCTGTTGTTAGCCCTCGAGATTACGGGGAAAAGACGATCAGTTAGTGGACTTACAAGACTGTAGGGTGGATAAAAATGTTTTCCTGTAGGCCTATTTTATATTATGCACTTTATGTAACATTTATTCATGATAAACTTAATTTGAATGCTGACTATCGCATGTAATACAGTCCGGTAGCCAAGGCCTATGGTTAATATAGTAATTTAATAATTTCTTAATTCAAAATAAAATATGAATGAATCCATCTCTGCTAATCCCGGGTTGCTATGGTCACGCAGGTTTGTTTACGCATTAAACTCGTGGCCACGAGAAAAATATGTCGTTCCCTGAACATAAGAAGTCGTGGCCATGAGAAATGAATGTCGTTACTTTGACAAAATGATCTCGTGGCCACAACATAATATCATGTTTCCACAAGTTAATATGACGTTCCCTCAAATTAACATCTCGTGGCCACGACATATTATCACATTCCCACGAGTTATTATGTCGTGGCCACGACAAAACTAAGCAAACCGAACATGTCAGCTCCCGGGCACCGTACGCCTACTCTGCTTACTGATCGCTTCTCCCAAAGTTTGAGAGTGAACAAGCAGTTCCCTTACGATACTACACTCGTACTGCGTTTTGCTAGACGCATATGGAAAAAAAGCCTTTTTTCTCCTGAACTGAACCCTTTTCATTCATGCAGTGAAACTGCATGGCCATTGGTTCGTGCAGTGTATTAAAAACAAATTTTTTAATATCCCGCGTGCCTCGCTCTCGCCCCAGAGAGAGTATTCCCCCGTCCTTTTCTCCCAGTCTGATCAGCGTCCCTCTGCTGGTGCGAGCGACCTGATCTCATTTGGGGGAAGTGAGGACAAGCTGCTTGATGACAGCATGTCATTGGCAGCATCGGATGCAGAGGAGCTTTTGGGCTCGGTGAATGACCCCACCCCCTTGCCATCGTCTGCGCCCAGCGCCACCAAAGACGGGATGGATGCCGAGCTTCTCCGTATCATCTCCAAAGCGGTTGAAGAGCTGGGTTTAGAGTGGTCTCCGCCGGAGGAGCCCTCTCGCAGCCGTCTGGATGAGTGGTTCCTGCTGGGGCGCCGCCAAGCCCCTCGTCAGCATTCCTCTCCGTTTTTCCAGGAGGTCCATGACGAGCTCACCAGATCGTGGCGCGCTCCTTACTCCGTCCGCCTTCGTACTGCTTCTTCATCCGCCCTCACTTCCATCGACGGCGCTGAAGAAAAAAGGTACGATAAGCCACCTCCCCTAGATGAGTCAGTGGCCGCGTATGGGATGATATTAGACTCTAAATGATTAATAGATGCATGCACAATTATCCATGTACTGCATAAATTTTATACATGTATCTTACTAACAAATGCCTTTCAATTTGAGTCTGTGGAATTCGGGATTAAATGATTGTGCAGCGATTTGTACAAATACAGACATGTTTGTGAATAAAAATGGTTTGTTCTGCATTAATATATCATAAATTGCTCATGCAAAAAGGAATCTATGCATATGTGGATCAAGTGACACGCGTGCATTAATTGACATCTAGTTCGAGTCAATCTTGTTCGGTTCATTTGGATTTTGAGACTTCATTTTCGCAGTTTACAGCATTTCACGATGCAGTATGTCGAGCCTGTCAGTTCTTCCTGCCAGTCCTAAAGGGTCACCATGTGCTAATCCGATCGGACAACATGTCTGTGGTGTCCTACATAAATCGCAAGGGAGGCCTCTCCTCGAAGCATCTATTCACTCTGGTAGAGCGCTTCTTAAGTGGGCTCAACCCAACCTGCGCTCGCTGAGAGCAGCGCATATACCAGGCAAATTGAACCAAGGAGCGGACATGCTATCAAGGAGCAATGTCCCCTCAGAGGAGTGGACGCTCCATCCGCAGACGGTTCAGAGGATCTGGGAGATCTTCGGCGAGGCCGAGGTGGACCTCTTCGCCTCAGAAGACAACTCTCACTGCCCAATTTATTTCTCAAAGACCAGGGACGCGTTGGCCAACGATTGGCCCAACCTCCTTCTTTATGCTTTTCCCCCGATAGCTCTGATCCCACAGGTAATCAGGCGAGTGAGGGAACAAAGGCAGCCGGTTCTCCTGGTGGCCCCCCTTTGGATGAACCAGCTGTGGCTATCAGAGTTAACTCAGCTATTGATAGCGGCCCCTTGGCCTGTTCCGCTGAGACGGGATCTCCTCTCTCAAGTGAACGGGACAATATGTCATCCTTGGCCCGACCTATGGGCCCTGCACCTCTGGCCGCTCGACGGGAGCCTTCGAGCCTCCCAGAGTGAGTCTTCAATACAATTTCGGAAGCTAGAGCCCCGTCTACGAGACGCCTCTACGCCTTAAAGTGGTCTTTTTTCTCCGCTTGGTGTCTTAATCGCGGCAAAGACCTCATACTTCCGATTTGACAGAGGTGTTGTCATTTCTGCAAGAGCTGCTGGATAAGGGACGTTCTCCATCCACGCTCAAAGTCTATGTGGCGGCTATAGCGGCCTCTCATGCCCCTATTGAGGGCCAATCGGTGGGCAGAAACAGCGCGGTCATCCACTTCCTAAGGGGTGCCAGGAGGCTGAATCCGCCTCGTCCCCCTACCGTCCCTTCATGGGATCTGCCTACTGTGCTGAGGGCCTGAAGGGCCCCGCTTTCGAGGTGCTACAGTCTACCAACATTGGGTCGCTATCGCTGAAGACTGCTATGCTTCTAGGACTGGCATCAGTAAAGCGAATAGGGGACCTGTAGGCGCGCTCTATTAGCCCTGCCTGCCTGGAATTCGGGCCTAACGTCACTAAAGTCATCCTGAAACCAAGGCACGGTTACGTACCTAAGGTGCTCTCCACTCCGTTCAGAGCACAGGTCATTACACTCTCTGCGCTTCCTCCAACTGAAGAGGACAGAGAGCTATCTCTGCTCTGCCCCGTCAGAGCACTGAGAATCTATATTGAGCATTCCGCCCCCTATAGGCGGTCGGAACAACTCTTTGTCAGCTGCGGTAACCACACCAAAGGGCTTCCGGTTACGAAGCAAAGACTCTCTAGATGGATAGTAGAGTCCATCTCGCTAGCGTATTCTTCTTTGGGCCTCCAATACTCAATTGGCGTACAGGCCCACTCGAATAGAGGCATCGCCTCGTCTTGGGCATGGTTCAGTGGTGTGTCCATTGCGGATATTTGTGAGGCGGCTGGCTGAGCCTCGCCGTCCACATTCGCAACGCTTTATAACCTGGAAGTCCCAACCTTGCAGGCCAGGGTCCTCTCCGCTTGAAGTGACATGCGCTGCATAAACAGATCTGGCAGAGAGCCCTTGGCTGTATCACGCTCAAGTTTTCTGGCATTGTTCACCTGTTAGCTCTCGAAGTTACAGGAATACTCTGGAACGATTAACCAGGCCGGGTGTGACCTCAGGAAGCTCAGACCGTCTTAGCCTTGGGTTGTTGTTAACTTCTCTATGGGCATTTGTTGCTTATGGAAGTTTTATACTTTTAGTTGTTCCAGTACATTAGCACAGTGTGATTGTACTGTGTTCCCATATGCGCCTAGCAAGACGCAGTACGAGTGCAGTATCGAAAGGTTACTAACGTAACCTTGGTTCCCTGAGATACGGGAACGAGTACTGCGTTGCTAGCCGTGCTATGAAGCTGCATGACTCAGCCGTCACTTCGGTCGAAGTAACCTGAGAATCCTGTGGCGAACGCCCACTTATATAGCCAGATGCCCCGCCCATTCTGGCTGGCTTTGGCGGGCTTCGTCGCCATAGGCTCGTGCAGCTCCGCTGCCTAGCCATTGGTTTGTTTTTAATACACTGCACGAACCAATGGCCGGGCAGAGTCACTGTGTGAATGAAAAGGCTTCAGTTCAGGAGAAAAAAAGGCTTTTTTCCAATATGCGTCTAGCAAGATGCAGTCCTCGTTCCCGTATCTCAGGGAACCGAGCTTACGTTAGTAACTGAGTACGTTTCAGTAGGTCTTCACACTCGTAGGTCTTCACACGTGGAGGCTGAACACGAGGGCTGAATGCTTCCGCTGACGCTTCCGCCTCAGCTGACAGACAACAAACAAATACACAGCCACCTGACACTTCAGAGAAAACAGCTGTGGCCGCCTTCTTAAATTAGCACACCCAAAAACCTATAGCAGGGCAATTGCTCAAATCGAAACTGAAATTCGCACTTAAGTGCAGGAACGGAGCAATATACAGTAAATAACAAAAGCTATTTTTTAGCCGACGGCTATTACAAATAAAGTGCAATCAAACATACAAATTACAACGAAAAATAGCAGTAGAAATAGCTAGAGAACAAAATAAACCTTCTTAGCAGCAAGTAACAATTTAAACAACAGATGCAGACACAAAGTATTAAGCAAACACTCACGCGCTCCCGCCTGCTCTGCTGACTGATCGCTTCTCCCAAAGTTTGAGAGTGAACAAGCAGTTTAAATAGGCTACGGTCGCTGTGGCCGCCTTGTTAAATTAGTACACCCAAAAACCTATAGCAGGGCAATTGCTCAAATCGAAACTGAAGTTCGCACTTAAGTGCAGGAACGGAGCAATATAAATAGCAAAAGCTCCTTTTTAACCGACGGCTATTACAAACAAAGTGCAATCAAACATACAAATTACAACGAAAAATAGCAGTAGAAATAGCTAGAGAACGAAATAAAACTTCTTAGCAGCAAGTAACAATTCAAACAACAGATGCAGACACAAAGTATTAAGCAAACACTCACGCGCTCCCGCCTGCTCTGCTGACTGATTATTATTATTATTATTATTACTATTATTATTATTATTTGGGGGGATAACAAATTCATTTAACTAATCTAATAAAGTCCCTACAAGTCCCTACAGTCCCTATCAAGTCTCAAGTAAGTCAAGTCTCAGTGCAAACAAACCAAACAAGTAAAGTCACGGCACCATCAGAAACAAGGATATTTTATTTTTGTCACAACCTTATTTATTTTTACCTCAGAAATTCACTTCCTAGTTATACATTTGAAATAATCATAATTTAAATATTACATTTTGAAAATAGAAATATTAAATTAAATGATATTTTTAAATATGAAATTAAAACTGTCAGTAGGTGTTGGCAAATCACTGTCTTAATGAGTGAGTCAGAGAAGTGTTCATTCAACTGATTCATTTAAAATAGCTGATTTGTTTAGGAACTAGACAAGAATGGGTCACTGAATCACTCTTCTTTCAGTAAAAATGTTCAGTGTGTTGCTCTGAGATGCTGTGGCTGAACTGAACTGTTGGCAGCAGCACTGATATTCTAGAAATATTGCTTAATATATTGTGTGTTATAAAATCAAACTCATACTAAGGCCGTTTTGCCAACATATCTTCAATTTTGGGTGCAAGAGAAATATCACTAATCTATAAAAGGGATATTTGACATTAAAGCACTGATTTGAGAGGCAAATGTCAGAAATGTCATTTATAATTATTTTCATTTAGTGTAAGATTTAAGCTAAGTTTGAAAACTACAGTGACTGGGAGGGGACATGTTCGGTTCAATTAGTTTTGTTGTGGCCACAATATATTAATTCGTGGGATTGTCATATTAACTTGTGGCCATCAGATCACTTTGTCGATGTAAGGACATCCTTATGTCGTGGCCATGCGATGTGAAGTCGTGGCCTCAAGATCCTATAATGAGAGAACAACATCCTTTTATCGTGGCCATGAGTTTAATGCGTAAACAAATCTGCGTGACCATATCAACCAGGGATTCATTTAAAGGGGGGTGATTCTTTTCTATTCCCACTGTATGTAGTTTATGCATGTACTACATACTACATATACAGACTACACATATACTGTAACTATACAATATCTACTTATCTATCTATCATAGCTATTGTTATGTATAATTATAGGATTGTCTAGCAATATATCAACTAATATCGTGATATTAATCGGTATTGTAACTTGAGTCAAGTAAAGTCACCTTTATTTGTATAGCGCTTTATACAATACTGGTTGTGTCAAAGCAGCTTTACAGTGTTAAACAGGAAAATAGTTTGTCAATAATTCAAGAAGTCAATAACAGAGTAATTTTTCAGCTAAATTCAGTTAATTGATGATTCAGTGATGTCATCATGCAGTTCAGTTCTCTTCCAATAGTGTCTGTGCAATCAGTCAAGCGTCCCCAACTAAGCAAGCCAAAGGCGACAGTGGCAAGGAACCAAAACTCCATCGGTGACAGAAATGGAGAAAAAACCTTGGGAGAAACTAGACTCAGTCAGGGGGCCAGTTCTCCTCTAGCCAGATGAAACCAGCATGGCGTGGATTAATTCCAGGCTGCAACACAGGTGCAGAGGACTTGTCTGTTTCCCGTGGTCTTGTGCCGATGGTCATCGAGGTGATGGGGTCTTTACAGGGTCTCCGCTGACATTCAGGGCTGCCATGTATTGTGTATCTTATCGTATCGTGAGGTACCCTCTGATTCCCACCCCTAGAGCGCTGTATTTCTGTGCTTGTGCAGCGTCATGAAGCGCACAGACTCGGATCACTGGTGCTGTTGGTTCAGTGTCTTGCGTTTTGTTTACCAATTTATGTCGCAATGATTTATTTTTAAAAATGAATTTAATTACAGTTATTATAAAGTCAAGTCAAGTTTCACATCATTGGATCTCAAGTCCAAGTCAATTCATGTAATTTATTTTTTTATTTAGTTAAAGATAAGTTCACTTCCAGAATAAAAATGTCCTGATCATTTACTCACCCCAATGTCATCCAAGATGTTCATGTCTTTCTTTCTTCAGTCGAACAGAAATGAAGGTTTTTGAGGAAAACATTCCAGGATTTTTCAAGGGGTTCAAGGGGATCAAGGGGTTGAAGGTCCAAATAGCAGTTTCAATGTAGCTTCAAAGGGCTCTACACAATCCCAGCCGAGGAATAAGCGTCTTATCTAGTGAAACGATCGTCCATTTCTTAAAAAAAATTAAATACTTTTTAACCACAAATGCTCGTCTTGCACTAGCTCGACTTCACACATTACGTAGTCCCGTTAAAAAAGGTCACACGTGATGTAGACGGAAGTACAAACCCAGTGTTTACAAAGCAAACATGCAATGAAAGTCTAATGGCCTTTACAAAAAAGGTAAAACAATGATGTTGGACGAAGTTGGAGGAGAAAATGAATTGCTTTGAACCGGAGTACACAGATGAAGAGCTAACCGCACGAGACCTTTCCAACGTGACTACGTAAAGTCACACATGAGCATCGCAGAGCTAGTGCAAGATGAACATTTGTTGTTAAAAGGTATATATATTTTTTTTTAGAAAATGACAGATCGTTTCACTAGATAAGACCCTTATTCCTCAGATGGGATCGTGTAGAGCCCTTTGAAGCTGCATTGAAACTGCAATTTGGACCTTCGACCTATTGGTCTCTGTTGAAGTCCCTGGGATTGTGTAGAGCCCTTTGAAGCTGTACTGAAACTGCAACTTGGACCTTCAACCCTTTGATCCCCACTGAAGTCCATTGTATAGAGAAAAATCTTGAAATGTTTTCCTCAAAAATTTTGACTGAAGAAAGAAAGACACGAACATCTTGGATGACATGGGGGTGAGTAAATTATCATGAGATTATTATTCTGGAAGTGAATTAATCCTTTAAGCAAGACTATCACTAGTCAGACTCAACTCAAGTCATGTGATCGAGTCCCCCACCTTTGTTAATAGTTGATTTTAAAAGTTAAAATTGACCCATAGCATTAAAAAGGGGTTACACAAATATGACAAATGCATCCATGTTGTAGATAGACTGCTATCACTGCTGTCTCTGGAGGAATGCTGCTGCTGGTCAACATTAAACAATCACTGTAACACTCACTATACTAACAGAAATCATGACATCCAAAGAAACAATATGTATTAATTTTCAAATTACAGAAAATTTGAATGAAACCATTATAAATATTACATCTGTTCATACCTCACTTTCAAACTGTACCCCTGTAAAATGTTTTTCACACTATTGAGAAACTACTCAACCACATCTTTATATTACCTTGTCTTTATTGTTTTTTTTTCTGTAAATTCTTTCCAGTTGTTATATTAGAGAGGTTGTTCAGAATCGTGTGGGTAGAGTGAATTTAAATTCATTGTTTAGCTTTTGTTTGGGTGGTGAGTTAAAATCTCTATATTACTGATCCTGCTGTGAGAGAGAAAAGCAGAGCTCATACAAACACACAAGGATGTTGTTGTTTTCTGCATGTCACAGAAACAGACGCTCACCCTAAAGCTTAAACACAATCTCAGAGATCATTAATGTTCTTCACTGTCTGCAGGCTGAGTAACTGCAGTATTAGAGAGAAAGGCTGTGCTGCTCTGATTTCAGCTCTGAGATCAAACCCCGCACACCTGACAGAACTGAATCTGAGCTATAATAAACCAGGAGATTCAGGAGTGAAGCTGCTCTCTGCTCTACTGGAGGATCCACTCTGTAAACTGGAGAAACTACAGTGAGTGTTATCATGTTATTGAATAATAATTATAATTTCATGTGAAAGGGATTGTTCACATGAAATTACAATTCTGTCATCAGTTGCTTAAAGTCATTCCAAAACAGTATGATTGTCTTCTGTGGAACATCAAAGATATTTTGAGAAGTGTTTCTGTTTATTTATTTATTTACTTCTATTGAAATAAATTGAATTCTATTGAAAGTAAAAGTGACATGACGTGTGGCTAAGAATGATGTCCCATACTTGGAATTTGTGCTCTGCATTTAACCTATCCAAGTGCACACACACAGCAATGAGTAGTGAACACACACACGTCAAGTCAACTCAAGTCACCTTTATTAATATAGCTGTATAGGCCATAAAGTTCAAACCCTATTTGCTTATTTTATGTTTCATAATAGTATTTTTTAGCAGGTTTACAGTATTAAACAGGAAAGTAGTGTATCGATAATGCAAGAGGATAATAGTAAACAGTCCATTTTTCAGTTAAAGTCAGTTCATCATTGATTCAGTGATGTCATCGTCCAGCTCAGTTCAGTTCAAATAGTATCTGTGCAATCAAGTCGACAATACTGCCAGAAATTAAGTGTCCCCAACTAAGCAAGCCAAAGGTGACAGTGGCAAGGAACCAAAACTCCATTGGTGACAGAAATTTAGAAAAAAACCTAATGTAGAGAAATGTAGAGAAACCAGGCTCAGTCAGGCAGGCTAGTTCTCCTTTGACCAGACGAAACTAGCATGGTGTGGTTTAATTCCAGGCTGCAACAGGTCAGATTGAGCAGAGGACTCGTCTGGTTCTCGTGATCTTGTGCCGATGGTCGTCAAGGTGACGAGGTCTTCACTGGGGATCTATCTCTGGGGCACATCTAGTTGATTTGGTCTCCGCTGACGTTCAGGGCTGTAGAGGTCGTCTCTAGGTACTGATCCACCATCTGATCTGGATACAGACTGCATTCGTATGACCTCGGAATAAGAATGAAAGAGACTAATATTAGCATAGATGCCGTTCTTCTTATGATGCAGCGATTACATCGGGTGTTATGGGAAGTGTTCCCGGTTCCGGTTGACCTAATTAATGCAGCCTAACAATACTTTAACAGATTTGAATTATAGAAATGTTATCGGGTGTTATGTGTACGCCAGGTTAAAGAGATAGGTCTTTAATCTAGATTTAAACTGACAGGTGTGTCTGCCTCCTGAACAATGTTGGGTAGATTGTACCAGAGTTTGGGCGCTAAATAGCAAAAAAGGATCTGCTGCACACACACACACACACACACACACTGTGAATATACCCAGAGCAGTCGGCAGCTTTTTGCTCCAGTGCCAGGGGAGCAACTGGAACATTCTGTTCCGCAGTAGGTAGAAGGTCATACGGATTTGGAAAAACATATAAATAATGACCATATTAATTTTTGGGTGAACTATCCCTTTAAGGAATGAAATGTAAATGGTCCAATACAAAGATTATACTGAATGTGCCCAAGGCAAATGTATGTTAGTACAGTATATACATATAAAGACCACTGGAAAACAATCAAAGTATATAAGTGTAAGCCAAAATGAAACATAGAGATAAATAATTACTGTGACAAAGTTCGGAATATGGAAGGAAGAGGGCAGTGTCAGTTTATGGAGACTTGTGCGTTTATTCAACAAAAATCAGAGATACACAACAAAAGTCGTGCTTTCTGCACTTCCAAACAGTCACAGATGACTCAATCACTTTGTTTCTTGGAGTTAGACAACATTCAGTCTTGGGAAGCCCACAACAGATCTCCATTCCATCTCTCTCTCCCATTTCCTGTTCTCCAGTCGCTCTTTATCTGGTCTCTCCACACCAATTATTGCAATTAGACACAGGTGTTCATCATTTTGCACTTGACCTACTTACTCACCGCTCGTCTCCTGACTCACGCCCCCGTCACCACATACCCCCACCATCCAACTCAGGCCGGGGAGTCATCCGGCCTGCCCCCCCCGCCCCTTCCTGGAGAGAAAGTCGGCCACAGCCATCTGCGGGTGATCCATGCGTTGGTATCTTTCATGCGGTGGAGCCACTGGAGTGGCATGTGGTCCGAACAGAGAGTGCATTCCGATCCCAGGAGATAATAGCGGATGGTGAGAACGGCTTACCTCCTTTTTGGTCTTGGGTCTCGGACAGGTCACAACTGCTGCCGTCTTATTAATTTGGGGTAGAAACTGTCCATGACCCAAGTGGAAGCCCAGAGACCTGACCTCCACATGCCCAATAAAGCAATTACCCATCAAATCAAGCAATTTGTCAACCCACGGCATTGGATAGGTGTTGAATTTTGACACCGCATTCACTTTGCGATAATTCACAGAGAACCGTACGGAGCCGTCCGTTTTAGGTACTAAAATCAGGCTCGCCCAATCACTGTGGGATTCTTCTATTACCCCCATCCCTAACATTACCTCTAATTCAGACTGAACCACCTTTTTTTGTGTTCATGTAAATGATATGGCCGGATATTGTTATTGTTTATTTATTTGATAGGGACAATGCATGTTAATTAACATTTGTAGTAATACAGAATGTAAACAAGCCGGATTATAGCAACATTGCTAATTTACATCTGCAGTCCCTAGGCAGGTACACACAAGGACACAGACTCAAATACACATACAACAGCACATAAAAGACATTTTAAAATTTCTAAGTAAAATGTTTACACAACTGATTCGTCATAAGCCAGTTTTTGAAATGATCTTTAAAGGTATGATAAGTAGAACATTGTCTTATTGACTGCGGTAAGCTATTCCAATATTTACTCCCTATTACAGATAATACTTTCTGTCCAAAAGATGTTCGCCTATATGGCA
>NW_015548256.1:28427-66507 GCF_001515605.1 Sinocyclocheilus anshuiensis
TACATCGGGTGTTATGGGAAGTGTTCCCGGTTCCGGTTGACCTAATTAATGCAGCCTAACAATACTTTAACAGATTTGAATTATAGAAATGTTATCGGGTGTTATGTGTACGCCAGGTTAAAGAGATAGGTCTTTAATCTAGATTTAAACTGACAGGTGTGTCTGCCTCCTGAACAATGTTGGGTAGATTGTACCAGAGTTTGGGCGCTAAATAGCAAAAAAGGATCTGCTGCACACACACACACACACACACACACTGTGAATATACCCAGAGCAGTCGGCAGCTTTTTGCTCCAGTGCCAGGGGAGCAACTGGAACATTCTGTTCCGCAGTAGGTAGAAGGTCATACGGATTTGGAAAAACATATAAATAATGACCATATTAATTTTTGGGTGAACTATCCCTTTAAGGAATGAAATGTAAATGGTCCAATACAAAGATTATACTGAATGTGCCCAAGGCAAATGTATGTTAGTACAGTATATACATATAAAGACCACTGGAAAACAATCAAAGTATATAAGTGTAAGCCAAAATGAAACATAGAGATAAATAATTACTGTGACAAAGTTCGGAATATGGAAGGAAGAGGGCAGTGTCAGTTTATGGAGACTTGTGCGTTTATTCAACAAAAATCAGAGATACACAACAAAAGTCGTGCTTTCTGCACTTCCAAACAGTCACAGATGACTCAATCACTTTGTTTCTTGGAGTTAGACAACATTCAGTCTTGGGAAGCCCACAACAGATCTCCATTCCATCTCTCTCTCCCATTTCCTGTTCTCCAGTCGCTCTTTATCTGGTCTCTCCACACCAATTATTGCAATTAGACACAGGTGTTCATCATTTTGCACTTGACCTACTTACTCACCGCTCGTCTCCTGACTCACGCCCCCGTCACCACATACCCCCACCATCCAACTCAGGCCGGGGAGTCATCCGGCCTGCCCCCCCCGCCCCTTCCTGGAGAGAAAGTCGGCCACAGCCATCTGCGGGTGATCCATGCGTTGGTATCTTTCATGCGGTGGAGCCACTGGAGTGGCATGTGGTCCGAACAGAGAGTGCATTCCGATCCCAGGAGATAATAGCGGATGGTGAGAACGGCTTACCTCCTTTTTGGTCTTGGGTCTCGGACAGGTCACAACTGCTGCCGTCTTATTAATTTGGGGTAGAAACTGTCCATGACCCAAGTGGAAGCCCAGAGACCTGACCTCCACATGCCCAATAAAGCAATTACCCATCAAATCAAGCAATTTGTCAACCCACGGCATTGGATAGGTGTTGAATTTTGACACCGCATTCACTTTGCGATAATTCACAGAGAACCGTACGGAGCCGTCCGTTTTAGGTACTAAAATCAGGCTCGCCCAATCACTGTGGGATTCTTCTATTACCCCCATCCCTAACATTACCTCTAATTCAGACTGAACCACCTTTTTTTGTGTTCATGTAAATGATATGGCCGGATATTGTTATTGTTTATTTATTTGATAGGGACAATGCATGTTAATTAACATTTGTAGTAATACAGAATGTAAACAAGCCGGATTATAGCAACATTGCTAATTTACATCTGCAGTCCCTAGGCAGGTACACACAAGGACACAGACTCAAATACACATACAACAGCACATAAAAGACATTTTAAAATTTCTAAGTAAAATGTTTACACAACTGATTCGTCATAAGCCAGTTTTTGAAATGATCTTTAAAGGTATGATAAGTAGAACATTGTCTTATTGACTGCGGTAAGCTATTCCAATATTTACTCCCTATTACAGATAATACTTTCTGTCCAAAAGATGTTCGCCTATATGGCACCTCACTGTTCCCTCTAATAATAGACCTAGTACCAATACTACAATCTGTCCTCGGTTTTATAAATTCAATTAACGGAGGGGGAGCAAGCCCTTTCAAGACCTTATAAATAAAACATGCATATTTAAAAAAACATTTATTTTCAAAACTCAATAGATTGTTTTTTTTTAGAATATTACAGTAATGAAATGACAGGGGTTGTTTATCTAACACTTTTATCGCCTTCTTATACAATGATTCTATTGCCTTTAGAGTTCTGCCACTTATAAATGACCAACTATTAAAACAATACTCAATATGAGAAAAAATCATTGAGTATAAATACAACCTAGCAGCACCGACTGTCAAAAATGGCCTAATATATTTAAAATTCTTTAAATTAAACTTTACAATTACAAACTTTAATGAGATCAAAATATTGCAGATGTCTTCACCCTTCAGCTTTCCAATCGATTTCAAGAATGGCAAGGCAACATCAGTTTTTCAACAAATCTGCAAGACCTGGTCATCTACGTCAATCTCACTTAACATCAAGCTTCACTTGTATTCAACTATCATCCTTCCAAAGGCAACTTATGCAGCAGAAACGTGGAAGGCATCAGCTCGTATTTCTCACAAGGTAGACGATCAAATAAGGCAGCTGGTTTAAATAAAATTCAGGCAGAATTTCTAAAATATGGTGGTCCCATTGTAGTTGCGAAACTTACAGATCGCTTTAATGCGTGCAGGCGAATGCAAACTGTTCCTGAAGACTGGAAAAAGGGTACCATCATTAAGCTACCAAAGAAAGGGAATAAAATGGAATGTACAAATTGGCGTGGCATAACCCTCCTGTCTGTACCAGGAAAAGTGTTTTCCACAATACCTTAGAATGTGTCATCTCTACTGGTTGTTTTGCAAACATTATACACACAGTTTTTTTGTGTTCAATAATAAACCTGATTTGGTAAGCCATTCCTAAACATTGGTCATTGCAGAAGTCAAAGTAATCGAAGCTTTTTCAAAGTTATTAGCATGGGTAAAAATTACTACATCTGCATACAACTGAACATTTACATATGTACATACTCCAGGTAAATCATTCATATAAAGTGAAAATAAAATTGGTCCCAAGATGGAGCCTTGTGGAACCCTCATGGGGCAAGCAAGGTATGAAGACTTTGTACCATCAATACACACACATTGTTTTCTATTTGAAAGATACGATTTTATCCAAAGTTTATCTAAAAATTAAAATTTGTTAGTTTAGATAAAAGAACCTGATGGTCAACAACATCAAGCTTGCATGAAGAAGCAGCGAAGGACGGATTACACATTAGTGCAGAAAAATCCAAAATCATGCATATCGGTGCTCAAGCTGACATGCCAAGGATTAAGGTTGATGGAAGTGACATTGAAGAGGTTAGTAGGTTTACTTTGTACCATCAATGCACATACTTTGTTTTCTATTTGAAAGATACGATTTTATCCCAAGTATAGCCTCTTCCGAAAAAAAAAAATTTGTTAGTTTAGATAAAAGAACCTGATGGTCAACAGTGTCAAATGCCTTTCTTAAATCTAAGAAGACAGCGCCAACACACATACTATTATCTAACAAGCATTTGACTTTCTCAACAAACAGACAATTAGCTGATTCTGTTGAATAATTACTGCGAAAACCAAATTGCATTGGATGTAAAGAAGTAAAACCATTATTTAGATGATTAGTCAGAAGCTTAGCTACCCATTTTTCTGCTACCTTAGATATAATCGGAAGGATACTAATTGGCCTATAGTTACTCAAATTAGTTTTATCTCCAGATTTATAAATTGGGGTAACTGCAGCCATCTTCCAAGTTGATGGAACAACTGCTTGCCTAAAGGACAAATTTACCATATGTGTTATTGGGCCTACTAAGGAATCTTTATTATATTTTTAAAAAATTGTATCAAGCCCATAGGCATCCTTTGCTTTAGAGCTTTTCAATGTGTCAATAATATTAGCTACTTCTAATTCGGTGACCTCCTCTATTTGAAAAATAGGTTGGGCACAATTAATAGGTCTATAAGTAATATATTTTAAGGTAAAAAGCTGGGTTATTTCATCAACTGAATAAAAAAAAAGTATTAAAATTAGTAGCTATAGTTAATGGATCTTTTACTAAAATATTATTAATTTTAAATTCAAAACTTTTATCCATATTCTTTTGTTTTCCAACTAGTTTATTAATAGTTTGCCAGATTTTTTTCCCATCCCCTTTCGATCCCTCAATTATATCCATAAAAAAAACTGGCTTTGGTCTTTCATAAAGTCTGGATTACTTTATTCCTCATAGAAGTAGATTTATAATGATCAGTAATAAGACTAATGATAGAATAATGATTTTTTTAAGGAGCTGATCTCTATCCTTCATCAATTTCCTACATTCATTGTTAACCCAGGGCAGTGTATTCCCTTTTCTTTTTGTTAACCGTTCCCTTCTAGTAAACAACTCAAACACTTCTTACATTTTTCCCAAAAAATAATCACATCCTCCTTCTATATCCCCACTTAGGAGGACTTCACTCCAATCTATCTCTTTCAAAGCTATTCCAAGATTTTGTTGCTGATTTTTAGGGACTATATCCTGATAAACAGGCTTTTTAAATTAATTTAAAAAGCGTTGTTTTGTCAGTTTTCTTGAAAAGAAAATTACAGTATGATCAGAGAGTCCTGTCAAAAAATTATAATGCTTTAAAATTCTTTCAGGTTTATTTGTAAACAATAAATCTATTCTAGTTTTAGACAGAGTGGTTATTCTAGTAGGCTGTTCTATCAGTTGTGTAAAATTAAAATAATCAAAGATCTGTTTAAAATTTTTATTCCATCCCAATTCATTCCTTTCATTCCAATTGATATTAAAATCTCCCATGATAATTACTTCCTTTTTCAGATCGCAATGGTTAAGGTGTTGTTTCAATTGGTCATACAAATCCAACTTTGCTGAGGGTTTACGATACATACAGATTAAAATAAATTACATTTCAGCAGAAAGTGAAATATTCACACCAACACACTCAAGACCAAATTCACTTGGCCATTCAATTTGTTTGCATTTGAAAATGCTTTTTACATACAATGAAACCCCTCCACCCGATCTTTTCTAAAATCATTATATACAGGCATATTTACTACTGACTCTGAGGAGGAACGATTCAAACAAGTTTCTGATAATCCTAAAGAGTCAATATTGGAATTACAGAGTAAATATTCAAGTTGTTCGCGTTTAGGAGTCATACTCCGGATGTTTAAATGTCCGCCAAACAATCCTTTCACTTTACATCGTGCATCCCAGACAACTTTAGCTTGATACAATGTTTGGAAAAATGTTGCTGATCGATGCCTTTTCATGACCGGATTCCTAAGTTTGATGGATCTGTTCAAATGTACGTTCGAACAGATAGGTGTTGAAGGTAACCGGGTCAAACACTCACCACCAACAGATTCAGCACTTTGCAAGCCAGCTTGCGCCTCATACAAATACACTGTATCCAGTCCACTCTGTGCATGAACACCTCCCCGATTAGACACACCAGCGGCATCGTTGTTTGAGAACCCCAGAAACAGGCCCCGGCATCGGCATCCCCGCTAAGGAATCCACACACAGGCCAGCCGCACTACATAGACCAAGCCAAGACACGGGAAGCTGAAGCTGAAGTCCCTGGGACAACAGGAATGGAACAGTCGTGGTCAGATTTATTAGACAACTGTTGTCAATATTCACGCCGACGTCGCCATTATATGATCGTGCAGTAGGAGACTGTACACAGTCAGGACCCGTTATTCCAGATGGTTGAGGACCTGGATTAAGTTCTATATCACCAGCCAAGAGTAATATTAATGCAAGCTGAACATATCCCAAGCGTGAGTCGTTGTTGGATGACAATATCTTTTCAAGAGCCAATATAGTGCTGGATGAGATTGGTTCGACCGGGCAGGGGCAAGTACACGTCTGCAAACTCGGTTTGCAATCTAGCTACATCAGTGAGCTGGGAGGGCGAGAGGTGATCTACCCCTGGGGCCAGATCGAAAGATTGGACTTTAGTGTTCACTTCTGGCCCGAGATCATCCTCTCCACTCACTGCCATCGCCAGCATCACTGGTTCCACCTCACTCCATTTCTTCAGGAGGTTGAGGTGGTAGATTTGATGTGCCTCGCTCCTGTCCGTATGAATTACCTTATAATTGAGATCTCCCACTCACCGTGTGACCTCGAAGGGTTCTTGCCCCTTGGCGAGTAATTTAGAGCTAGAAGTTGGGAGAAATCCAAGCACTCGGTCTCCCGGTGCAAAATCATGTAATCTGGTTCCCCGGTTTATTCAGCCAGCTCAGTTTGTCCTGGGCCTGTAACAAACTCTCCATTGAGAGCCGCCCCAATGTGTGGAGTTTTGTTCTCAGGTCCAGCACATACTGAATTTCATTCTTGTTATCCGAAGGTCTCTCTCAGGACATCCAAAACCTCATGGGGCTGGTGGCCATAAAAAAAGCTCAAAGGGGGAAAACCCCGTGGAGGCTTGAGGGACCTCACGCACAGCGAACAACAGGGGTTCCAGCCATTTGTCCCAAGTTTTGGCATCTTTGTGAATGAAATTTCGAATCATGGTTTTCAACGTGCGATTAAATCGTTCCACCAGGCCATCCATTTGTGGGCGATAGATGCTGGTGTGAACTGATTTAATGCCCAATAATTCGTAAAGCTCGCGTAACGTACGTGACATAAATGCCGTGCCTTGATCAGTGAAAATCTCTTTTGGGATTCCCACTCGGGAGATTATGAAACAGGGCGGCTTTTTGGTACCAACAACTGGGTTTTATCTTGCTTTGTCTAAGTGTCTTGGGTCACTCAATACAACCTATCTTTTAAAATAGCAAAATAAGGATAGGAAGGGGATAGAGCTGGCTGGAGAAGCTGCCCGTCGATAGAGCAGACCTGTTTAAATGCATTTTTCAGTGTTTCATCCCAAAACGGTTCCCAGGGAAAATCATCACACTCCGTGAGGGTTAGCCTCTCGACAGTGCTCAGTTCCCCTGGCTCAGATCCTTTCGGTCTCGGTTCAGCGACCGCTTCCCTTCCCTGCTCGCCACTCTTCCAAGAGATATCTGCACATAAATACCCCAATAAATGACTAAAAGCCGGCCAATTTGTCCCCAAAATTAACAGATTCCTGAGGTGCGGGTTAACTGCAACCTCGACATTATGCTTCTTTTCCTGAAATTAGATAGCCACGGACATTAAAGGATACTTCACCACATCCCCGTGCACGCACCACACCTGAACCACGTGGCGCTTATCCATTGCCTCAGGCTGAATCAGGCTTTGATGGATCAAGGTTTGGTTACATCCTGAATCCACCAAAGCCCAATAAGTACCCCCTTAATACTCACAGGCATTTGGTACTCGCCAGCTTAATCGGGGGCAGCCTGCGGTGCGTCCTGAAGCCCGGATCAGTGTCCCCACCTCCATCACCGGACACCGATCAATAAAGTGTTATCTAGGGAAAGGGACAGGTTTAGAGACAGAAGGAGACAGGGGAGAGAGAGAAAGAAGGCAGGGATTTGCCAACCCCGTGGCACACCACCATCTGGTTCTCTGCCAGTTGAATGGCCAGGTGATGACACTGGACCCATTGCGTAATTTTCGGTGGCAGCCGCGCAATTAACTGCTCCAGCACCACACGACTGATGATCCGCTCGACGTCGCCTCCCCTGGCCAACAGCCATCTGTGGCACATGTCCCAGAGCTGCTGAGCCATCACGAAGGGCCAGCCATTTTTACCCAGCTCCTGCGATCTAAATCGCTGACGGTGCTGCTCGGGGTTCAGGCCGACCCGCTGGAGGATGGCCCGCTTGAGATTGTCGTAGACCAGGTGCAGTGCGTGCAGAGGGTGAAGAAGCGCACTCGTCAGTTCATCTGGGGCCACCCACATGCCTCCGCGGTCCTCTCGAAGAGGTCAAAGAAGGCCTCCTGATCATCTTGAGGACCCATTTTGTTCAGAGGCACGTGGTGGCGGGGCCGGGGCCGGGGCAGATGGAGTTCCCCAGCCCGAACCTCCCGATCCATCCAGGTCTATAACAGCTCCCGGTCCCCCGTTGCACCTGGATGAGGGCCTGGAACCGACATTTCTGAACATCCCTCATGCCCAGTAGCGCCTGTTGATGTTCCTGATGGAGGCCCGCGAGCTAGTGAATGACCTCCACAAATGGAAAATTTGATGGGGACTGCATAACGGCGGCAGCGTTCCTTCTTCCTTCCTGGGTTTCGGCATTAGTGTGACAAAGTTCGGAGTATGGAAGGAAGAGGGCAGGGTCAGTTTACAGAGACGTGTGCGTTTATTCAAAGAAAATCAGAAATACAAAACAAAAGTTGCACTTTCTGTGCTTCCAAACAGTCACAGATGACTCAATCACTTTGTTCTTTGTAGTGTTCATTTTGTCAGCTATTTTTAATTTAGTCTCAGTCTTAGTCCTGTGTTAAATGTAACTTTTAGTGTTTATTATATTTAGTCAACATGTCCTGTTTTAGTTTTAATCAAGTTTTAGTCTATTAAATGTCTGAGCAATTTAGTCTAGTTTTAGTCATTGGAAACTGACTAAATAATATTATTTTGCTCAATTTTAATTGCAATGATTGTTGTCATTTGGGAAATTTATTTTTACATTTCATCAAAATTTGCTCTTTCACCAATAAGCACAAATCAATAGAATATCGACACATATGCATGGTTTATTTTACCTCATCTAGTATATAGATTTATAACAGGATATCAATTAGAGGCTAAATAAACAACAAAGACTTTAGATATACACTCGCCCTGTCTACATTATGAAAACTGGTGTAACAAAAATCTATTCTCAAATATTATAACATAAATTCCCAATAGTAATTCCAATAATTCCAAATTGCATTAATGTTTCTCTTTTAAAACAACGGCAAAAAAGACTTATTGCCGCACAGAGGTTGCGTAAGTAATGTTACAATCAGCAACCACTATAACAATGCAGTCGAGATCCATGACAGAACACAGACTGGCTGAATGACACTTTCATTTAAACAGAATACCTCAAATGGAGATCGCTCCATTATATATATAGTCTCAGTTATTGTTTAATGACCTTATTATCGTCTCGTCATCATCTTGTTTTCGTCAGGGGACAAAAAAATTGTCATAGATTTCATTAACGAAATTAACACTAGTTCCTTGGAGTTAGAAAACATTCAGCCTTGGGAAGTCCACACAAGATCTCAAGAAGACTGCCGAATCCTGCCAAAGACTGCCGTTGTTTGGGGATTCCCAAACATCAAAGAAGTAATGTTGTATATGCTGTTAAGTGTAGTGAGGAGTGTGAGGATTTATAATTGGAGAAAAAAAACAGCCACTTTATCGACGCATGGCGCAGCATAGACATGCAAATACTTATGGGCAGGATTTGGCAGTCTTCTTGCATCTACAACAAAAGAAAAACAATTTTCACGACCATGAGGTGAGAATACTGGATAGAGAAGGGAGGTGGTTTGAAAGAGGCGTAAAGGAAGTGATTCATGTAAAGGTGGAGCGTCCCTCTTTGAATAGGGGAGGGGATTTGAGACATCATCTGTCCCACACCTATGATGCTGTGCTGGAAACGGTGCCACGACGCTGCAAGGAGAGATCGGGGTGCTCCGTCTGGAGAGTAGGAGGGGCACCATCATGAGCAGTGACACCATTTACTTATAGTCATATGACTCCAATAGGTCTGTTGATCATGTGACTTTTGTGGATATATTTGCCAGAGTTACTTCCTGTTTTTACAACTGATGAAGGTTTTTGGATAGACACCAAAATATCTTGTGAAGTTTTTTTTATAGTCCAGTGATTTTAATTAAAAAAATATTTTTTTGGAATATATGACACCACTGTCATGCTGTCTGAGCGGACTAGCACGTGGTGTCCCCTTAGGTCTGGCAGAAAGGTGCAAAGGCCCAAACATACTGCCAGCATTTCCAGGCAGTTGATGTGAAGCCAACTCTCCTCTTTTGACCAATGGCTGAAAGCCGGTTTGCTATCGCATAGAGCTCCCCAACCCGCGTTGGAAGCGTCTGTCGAGACCACCTTCCTTCTGCATACCATTCCCAGGGGCACGCCCCGTTCCATCCACTGAGAGTCTTTCTAAGGGGCCAGAGCTGCTACACAGGCCCGGTTCACCTTGACACGCATGCGTCCATGACGCCAGGCGTGGGACAGAACTCGTGGTTTCAGCCAGTACTGAAGGGGCCGCATGCTAAGCAGGCCCAGCTGAAATACTGGAGACGGAGAGGCCACGAGGCCCAACATCTTCTGAAACGCCTTGAGAGGGTGAGGGGCTCCAACTTTGAATGAAGCCGCAAGCTGCCGAATAGCCAGTGCACGGTCTGGTGCGACTACTGCCCTCATTCGGGCTGAGTCGAGAACTGTTCCCAGGAACGATATCCATTGGCTGGGGGACAGCGCGCTCTTGGCAAAATTGACCCTGAGTCCGAGGCATTCTAAGAGGCTGAGGAGGAAGGATCTCTGAGATAATAGCTCGTTCTCTGACTGGGCCAGGATGAGCCAGTCGTCAAGATAATTCAGAATGCGGATTCCCATCTGTCTCAGCGGGGAAAGAGCCGCATCCATGCACTTTGTAAAAGTGCGAGGAGCTAGGGACAGTCCGAAGGGAAGGACCATGTATTGATATGTCACTCCCTCGAAGGTAAAACTCAAGAATCGCCTGTGGCGGGGGGCTATCTGCATGTGGAATCTAGTAGGCATCTTTCAGATCCAGTGAAAAGAACCAGTCCCCTGGGCACACGTGCGAGAGGATCTGCTTCAATGTAATCATCCTGAACGGCCATCTCATGAGGGCACGGTTCAGGTGCCTGAGATCGAGGATGGGCCTTAGGCCGCCATCCTTTTTTGGGGACGAGGAAGTATCGGCTGTAGAAGCCTGACTCGCTCTGAGCTGGGGGAACCGTTTCTATGGCTCATTTCGCCAGCAAATTCATCACCTCGGCGCGCAGGCATGTGCGTCCTTGCTCTGAACTGAGGTGGAGACCACGCCGCTGAATTGCGGGGGTCTTCGAGCGAATTGAAGTGAATAGCCTCGTTTTATTATCCCCAGAACCCATTTTGACACTTGCAGGCGGGCCGAGTAAGGGGCGTGCCAAGATCTGTTGATCTCATCATGGACCTCTGGGAAGAACGGTGAAGCTCGTTGTCGAGGGGCTTGATGGCGCCCCGGCAAGAACCATTCATCCAGGTGGCTGCGGGTGGGCTCCTCCGGCAGAGACCAATCCAAACCCAGCTCTTGCACAGCTTTAGACAAGATGCGGAAAATTTCGATGTCCATGCCCGTGCTGGCTGCGCTGGGCTCCGCAGACGGCAGGGGGGCGGGGTCCTCCGCATCTGAAGCAGCCAGAGACACACTGTTGTCCATGGCGTCACACTCGCTCCCACCGAACGAGACCAGATCGCTCGCAGCTGCAGAGGGATGCTGGTCCAGGTGAGAGAAGAGAACGGGGGAAGCCTCTCTATGTGGAGAGAGTGAGGCACGCGGGGGCTCAGCCGGCGTGGTCTCACTCATCACCGAGCGCCTCACAGGCTCCTGGGAGGAAGAAAGTGGGAGGGCGTGAGGGGCGGAGTCGCTTTCTGAAAAGAAAGCTATCCATGAGCGCAGAGAGGCGAGACTCATATCCTCGCAATGAGGACATTCCGTCTCGGTAAGTGCAGCTTCAGCCTGGGCAGCGCCCAAGCATGAAATGCACTCGCCGTGACCGTCAGTGGCGTGCAGGGGAGTCCTGCACGAGTGACAGTAGCGGCGCAGCATTTGCAACAACGGCGGAAATTTGCTCTTATAGTAATCGCCGGATAGCGGCAGGGGACCGGGAAGACCACAGCTGCTGCAGACGCGGAAGGCAGCTGAAGAGTGGCGAAGTCAGCCAAGCAGAAAGGGGTCTTGATGCGCTGCGAGGCTTGTTCACGGCAAAGGCTTTGAGTCTTGTAGAGCGAAGATCTTGCGGTCATCTTAAGCAGATGCAGTACGAGTGAAGTATCGATAGGGAACAAAACTTCTGAATGGACTATAGGGAAGAAAGCGTGCAAGGAGCTTTACAACGTAACTTCCTTAAAAATTCTGCCACTCATTTCATTTAATTGCGATCTCACAAATTTCCGTTATAATCAATGAATCTCTTTACACTGCACAATTATTCTCTTATTAACATCGTGTCTACACTTTGATTATTATAATGATGTGATTCGTGAGCTTGTATCACTCAGCATTCAGCACTGAACAAAACTGCGGCGTTTTGAGCGGTGAGTGGATTCTGAATTAAAACACCTCTGATTAGCCATTGCGTCCAAGAAATCAACAGATATTATGAACATCAACAGAAATCAACAGCCAAATATGTTTCGCCATATCCAATTTTTACAGCCTCAGGGTGCTCTTGCTTTTGTTTGAGCGTGCTTAGCACCTCTAGCACCCCCGTAGAACAGTGCCTGGAAACAAACAGCTGATTAAATGCAATCCATTCACATATTTAACTATATCATGCACATTTAAAGGCTTGAAAAATTATCAAGGCACTTTATGATCATAAAAACATTGATGCCTTTCAAATATTGATGCCAGAGGCTTTTTAAAAAGCAATGGGTTACCGGTAACCCTGTCGGTAGCACTTGAGGGTGCTTTTAGCCTGTGTATAGAGACGCTAAAAGGCTAGAAATTAAATTTAGCATTTATGTACATTAAAAAACAAGCTGTATATAATTTTTACGATTTTTAATGAAATAAGAATTTTGAATAATGAAAAGAATGTTAAATCCAAAAAAGAAGAAGCCGCATTTTCCGTAGTTAATTTCTAGGTTAAAAAAGGAAAAATTAAAATACACGGACCGCTTGTGCTGGCAAGTTAAAATCTCTATATTATTGATCCTGGTGTGAGAGAGAAAAGCAGAGCTCATACAAACACAAGGAGGCTGTTTTTTTCTTTCCTCCATGTCACAGAAACAGACTCTCACCCTAAAGCTTAAACACAATCTCAGAGATCATTCATGTTCTTCACACTCTGCAGGCTGTGGAGCTGCAGTATTGAAGAGGAAGGCTGTGCTGCTCTGATTTCAGCTCTGAAATCAAACCCCTCACACCTGACAGAACTGAATCTGAGCGATAATAAGCCAGGAGACTCAGGAGTGAAGCTTCTCTCTGCTCTACTGGAGGATCCACACTGTAAACTGCAGAAACTACAGTGAGTCTCATCACATCTCAGTAATTATAAGGTTTCGAGTAAAAATTACAATTAGACAGATGTTTTCTGTAGCAGTGATTCTGTGTGTTGCCCTCTCACCCTCAAAACAAAAAACAATAAAACAAGGTAACACTTTATAATAACTTTCATTAATAAATAATTAAAAAACATTACATAATGTTTAACTAATCATTACTTAATATATATTCACATATCTAGAAATACGATATAATGTGCTTGTTAATGTTAACTAATGAACTTATTAAACATTACCAAATGATTAACAGATCATTATTTAATGTAAATTGAAATGCTTACAAATGTCATTAAACTTTCAATTCATATGATCATGCATTTAAAAAAAAAAACAATCTTCAAATGATTTTGACAGATGGTTTACAACAGGGGTGCCCAAACTCGGTCCTGGAGGGCCGGTGTCCTGCAGAGTTTAGCTCCTACCCCAATCAGACACACCTGAACCAGCTAATCAAGCTCTTACTAGACATACTAGAAATTGTCAGGTGTGTTGAGGCAAGTTGGATCTAAACTCTGCAGGACACTGGCCCTCCAGGACTGAGTTTGGGCACCCTTGGTTTACAATGATTAAAAGCTTCATTAATAAATCATTAACAAACATTTTATAATGCTTAACTGATCATTAGTTAATGGTTACAAATGTCATTAAATATTCAATGCGTTTTAAAAATCTACAAATGATTTTAACAGAAATTACACAATGATTTCAAATGTATTTGTTAATGTACTGTTGAATGCTTACAAGTTTCATTAAACATCAGTTCACATATCACATTTTACATTTACAAATGTTGTGAAAATATAGCTTAATTATTCATTTTAAGCACTTCACAAACTGTTCATGTTAATATATTAATTGACTCATAATCACAGTCTCTACAGGTCATATATTTGGGCTTTGTTTGTTGTGTAGACTTCCATTATTTGCACATCATAAATCATTTATTATTAATTATTTGTTAATGTTTTTGCAGTACCCAATCTAAAGTGGAAACTATTCATCAATTGTAAATGTTTATAAACATTTACTAATCATTAGTACCTTCATGAGCAGTCATTTTGATGGCAAAAAGTGTCCAAAATGACCGGAATTTACCCTAGTTTCACATCTTTACAAATAATGTATTAATAATTTGTTCATGTTTTTGCAGTACCCAATATAAAGTTGAGACTATTCATCATTTTTAAATGTTTATAAACATTTACTAATTTTTTAGTATCTTTATTGGCA
Organism: Sinocyclocheilus anshuiensis; assembly: GCF_001515605.1. NCBI lineage: Eukaryota > Metazoa > Chordata > Actinopteri > Cypriniformes > Cyprinidae > Sinocyclocheilus > Sinocyclocheilus anshuiensis. The sequence goes on from NW_015548256.1 coordinate 42,777, forward strand.
CTGGACTTTTAGCTACTGTGACAAAGTTTGTGTAAAGGGTGGTTAGTTAAGTTTAGCTAAATGTTTGGTAAAGACATTACACACATTGTAATTTGGGTGCAAACATGTTTTTATTGCCTCAACACTTATATTACTATACTATTGTGAATCGTTAAACAGAATATTTCTTGAATCATACATCAACAGGAGGGGGAAAAAAACAACAACAAATTTTAAATAAAAGAGAAACACAAGAACTACAACTGACTTCAGCCACAGCCTGAGATGAAATCAACTGAAATAAAAGACATTAAATCTACCAAGATCTCAGGAGAAGATGATTAAACAACTCTACAAACAACATCACCAGCTTCATGCATTACTAACCAGTTAGACTTTATTTCTGGAGTATCTAAAACAGAAGTTCTTTATTGAAAATTAAGGTTTAGATTTTTTTTTCAACTTACCTTTTTGGTGAATAGTGTTTGCTTTAGTTGCATCTTCACCCTTGACTTTTTGAATATAAGTTTCTCTTTGGCTGTTACAGTTGTGTTTATAAAGCACATATATGTGATGGTAAGAAACTTATGATAAAATCGTGTCATGTATAGCTGACTCTCTGATTGCATTTGATTTAAATCTGTAGTGCTTTTATGATTTCTGTATTATTGCAGTTCTATGTTTGCTTTAGTTGCGTCTTCACCCTTGACTTTTTGAATATAAGTTTCTCTTTGGCTGTTACAATTGTGTTTATAAAGCACATATATGTGATGGTAAGAAACTTATGATAAAATCGTGTCATGTATAGCTGACTCTCTGATTGCATTTGATTTAAATCTGTAGTGCTTTTATGATTTCTGTATTATTGCAGTTCTATGATGGGAGATGACAATGTGAGAGAACTTTATAAACCATTTTTATAAATATAGTTCATAGAAAAGTTTCACTTCTGGCACTCATAGACATAAAGAATCAGGATATGAATCTCAGCAATGGTGATAAAATATTCTGATAATTTTTATATGATTTTTGCACGTCACGAAACAAGGCAGTAAAAAAGTCACAACAAAAATAAAAATCAAAGCAAATAGTAAGAATAAAAGAAAATCCTAAGACAATGCAGCTGCATAATTTATTCATGTCGCAATGCATGCTGGGAGCCATGGATGAGCTATGATTGGTGCACCCAGAATGCACTGCAGCATGAATCTATCTGATGATCGTCACCATTGTTGAGATTCATATGCTGATCCTTGATGTCTGCGTGTCTAAACCATACAGACATTCTAGACTAGTGTGCAAAGTGTTTTTAAAGTTCTTCATGATATTGCTTTAAAATGCAGTTGTGATCAACAATATTAACTAAATTATGCATCACTACTGATGACATCAGTGAATCAGGCTAAATGGTAATTATGTCATTACAAAAAAAAGTAGCCAATATAATCTGATCACATTTCTCTTGGTTTTTCTTGCCATAACAATTGTGTTTCATAAACACAGTTGCAGCAACCAGAGAAAGACTAATGTAAAGAAGTCATGGGTCAAGAGCCCAATTAAAGCAAACACTTATCTCACGTTTTATTATTTTCAGTTAACATTAACATGTAAACCTCTGTTCATTCTTATGCTGAGTTCACACTGCACGATTTTCAAACTCGTCTGATCGCCGTTGTTTTCACACTGCGTGACTATCTGGGGTAGCATTCAGTTCGAGTTTGAAAATCGTACAGTGTGAACTCAGCATTACCGTATCACACCTCAACAGCAGCAAAAGCGTTGTGCATTAGCAAAAGCTTTTAATCATCGTATAACATGTTAAAATCATTTGTAGATTTTCAAGATGTACATGATCATATGAATTAGAAATTTAATGACATTTGTTAGCATTTTAATTTACATGAAATGTTAATTATTAAGTAATGTTTAATACATTTATTAGTAAACATTAACAAGCACATTATTTCACATTTCTAGATATGTGAATATATATTAACTAATGATCCGTTAAGCATTACATAATGTTTGTTAATGATTTATTAGTGAAAGTTATTATAAAGTGTTACCAAACAAACAATAAATACATCAAATTAAATTTTTTTCAAAATTTTGTCAACTTATTGACATATTTTGGAGCATTTTTTAAAAACCATCACTTTAGTGTTTTTTAATATCACTGTCTTCATCTACAGTAATGTAAGAATCTAGAAGTGTTTCTCTCTTTACTGCACACCAGTATTAGAGTACAGTAGGGCTAAAGACACGTGTCCTCTCAGATTTTTCAGCCAAATTAATATTGAATGCAACTTACAAAAGGGAAAATATATAAATACATGAGGTGGCAAGGGCAGCCTTTTATTTCACACTCGAGGTAAAAGAGTCAAAAGCATGGGGCAAAAGGCCCACAATATTAATAAAAATATTTTAACTAAAGTAATGTTTTGCATAATATATGTTAATTCTTCTCTAAAACAATCCCTTCAGTAATGTTTGTACAATATTTTGTTGTGATAAAATAATGTGATTTTATTAACCGAGTATGTTGCAAAACACATTTATTGAAAAAAAAAAATACAGAAAATTTTCATTTAAAAAAAGATTCTGAAATATTCTTACACTGCTTGAAGATCCCGTAATAACTTAACATATATTTACAGTAGTCTCAAGAAATATAATATTTTATTATATCTTGTGAGTGATATATTTTTAAATGTGACGTTTCATTAAAAATATGACTCTTGACTTCTTGAATCTAATCATTTCATGTCAGCAAATGGAAAAGTCAGAAAGCTGTTTATCATATGTTAACAGTACGGATGCTTTTTTTAATCCAAATACCATCCTTTTTATATTCTTCAGTTAGTGAAAAATTAATGATATAATTACCTTGAAAACAAAACTGAAAACACAAGACATTTGTCCCAAATATATTCTGTAGTTTTAATTATGTATATTTGCTACATAAGTTTGTAATAATTTTAAATGAGTCCCGAGTCGCTGTTTGCCTGAATGTTTATCAGCAACCAGCCAGGAGTCACTTTAAACGCAGCAGAACGACAATGTGACCACAAAATTACACAAATATTTATATGTTTAGAAATGTATACCAAGGTTACATGTTAACTTCATGATTGGTTCAAGTTATAGCTCTACCAAGCATCCATCCCTTTGTCACTGAGCAGATAGATTTCCCCTTTATTAATCACTTACCAAGTCTAGATCTATAAGAACAAAAATATCATATAAGAATGGATGAAAAACAACAGGAAGAGGATTAAAAAATTTCCATTGTAAATCACAAGCTATAATAAAGACATGAACTGACAATTGAATGAAAGAAATGGGGCATATTTAGTTAACAGGTGATTGCAATTAGGTGAGCATGATGAGTAACCAAGGAAACAGGAATAAACACAGGAAATGGAAACTCAAACTGCGAGTCCTTAATAATATCAAAATAAGAGTCCTGGGACACAAAAGAGCAGAATCAAGTGACATGTTAACTGCAGTCGTAAATGTCAGGATGAATACAATGTCACTGGTGTTTGTGTGAGTATTCATTAGAGATGCACACAGTATTTGACTGGTAAATCATTCAATAGAACATCCATCACTTTATAAAAGAAAACATACATTCAGGGTGTCCGTGGGGTCCTTAAAAAGTCTTAAAACGTCTTAAATAACGTTTTCCTAATAAAAGGCCTTAAAATGTCTTAAAATGTCTTAAATTCAGATTCAATAGGTCTTAAATATTTTTGGTCACATTACCGCTAAATATCTTTTTCAGTCTGATGGACCTAATGACTGTTTACAATCATTGAACAGACCGAAGATTTTTTTTTCTTTTTTCCCGTGGAAATACTGCATCATCAGAGAGAATCGCAGTAGCCGAATACAGGTTGAGCTACCTTCTTTGTTTATAAAGGCCCTGTCCCAAATGGCACCCTAAACCCTCGCGGTCTTCCTCTGAGTCCGCACTTTCGTGACGTAATGCCGCTTTGACTGTCGGGTAGAAGTCTGTGCAGGCTCGGCAGAAGTGCGGATCGAGGGCGCATAACGGCCACAAAGGGGATGCTCGCAAGCACCCTTCTGAACACTAAAATAACAAATGGGACACCCTACGGTCTCAAAGACTTAACGGACACGCGCACGAGGCAGCCATTGTAAGTCCGTAAGACCGCAAGTGCACATGAAGCGTTCCATTTGGGACAGGGCCATTATGTTCTCAATAATAATAACAATAATAATAATAATATTATAGGTCGAGCTACAGCTAGCTGACCAGCCTTCTAGCTAATTTAAAATGTTTTTTTTTTACTTACCCGACCGGACAAATAGCCTGTCTACAATTTATGTGACAAAAAGATAACCAGCGAAGCATCGAAACACGATAATGTTTCTTCTGATTTTATTACATTCAGCGTAAGCAGCGATTGATGTATTTCTGGTATCAAGGTTGTGCTGTTGAGGCTTAAGCTGCCTGTCTCTTTGTAAGAGACTTGATCAAATGAGATCAAATGAGCGTAACAGCACACAGAAAGAAACTCAGAAGAAACACACTGAGGTAAACATTCTAAATGTTTAGTTTATTCATAACATGATATAGTTAAGTAACACCTTGACAAGGGAGCTATTTTGCTGAATATTTTCACGATTGCAAATGTCACATTGATTTTTTTTTCAATAAACAAGTAAAGTAGTCAGGTAGTTATTAAGTTACTTACATTTTAGACACAATATTTACTGTTTTTGTTCTATTTCTACCATGAAAATAGTTCCAAACAAAGATCACAGTAGAAGTATTAAACATTCTCAAAGCAACACTCGGCTGTGTTTTGTTACTGAATGATTCAGCGTTTTAGCGAATCGGTTGAATGACATAATGACTCACTCATTATGTGACTTACCGCCACCTACTGGTGGTTTAGTATGTTTAAAAGTATGCATTTCCCCCACCAGCATTTCTTATTTGTACATCCAAAAATGTATTTAAAACATTAATCTCATAACATTATTTATTGCTGTTGTAATTTTGCAGTGTAAATTATTTAATCTGACTGGTAACAGCCCTATAGTGTATATTGAATTTATTGATCAATTGTAATAATTTGACATGAAAGATGATGCATACATTTAAAAAGGTTGAAAAAGGTCTTTGTAAAGGTAATTAAAAATGTGCAGATTTAAGTATGTAAAAGCTGATAGAACACTGAAAATATTGCTTCAGAATAAATTGTTTACACCACCAAAAATCTCAGTGATGCAGTACGTTTGTGGGGATATTTTGTATGGAATATTGTCTGCTGATATGAAAAGTTCACAGTATATCATAGTAATAAATATAATTTATGACAGCGATGATATTTTGTTTTCTTTTTACATTAAACACATTAAATATTGCATATATGTATGTAATATAATGTGTATTTCCTTTACAGGATTAGGTCTTAAATTTAATATAGGGTGGTATTAAAAAAAAGGTCTTAAAAAGTCTTAAATTTTACTTGTTCATATCTGCAGAAACCCTGTACATTTCAAATAGACACAGTTTTGTTGAAGAGATGGAGATGAATAGTGTTACATTGTTTCAATAACAAACCTTTATAACACATAATTAATTCATTATTTTACCTGTTTTTCTCTTTCTCTCTGCAGGCTGTGGAACTGCAGTATTGAAGAGAAAGGCTGTGCTGCTCTGATTTCAGCTCTGAGATCAAACCCCTCACACCTGAGAGAACTGGATCTGAACTATAATAAACCAGGAGATTCAGGAGTGAAGCTGCTCTCTGCTCTACTGGAGGATCCACACTGTAAACTGCAGAAACTAGAGTAAGTAATTGAGTCAATGCTTTCCTTTTAAATCTTGTATTAAAGCAGATCTTTTAGTGTATTTTATTTTTCTCTATATTTCACAGTATTTGACTGATAACAGTCACACTTACAGTGGAAACTCCACAAGCTTCAAACAAGTGAATCAAAACAAAATGTCCTGAACAAGACTGTCACCTGGACAAATGCAGATACTGATCCAGCATTTTCTTATGTGAAGGATTTTTTTTATTAATCTGCTTGAATATGTATCTACTCTATATGCAGCCTAGAATTTGTTCCAGTCTCATGGGTAAATTTTTTCTTGGAATGAGTGGATTGGACATACAAACTGGATAATAATAATAATAATAATAATAATAGATCAGTGTTAATTTTGTTGATGAATAATTTTCGTCAACAACATTTTTTCACAGACGAAAACAAGACAATAACGAAATAACTCATTTTGAATGATAAAAACGATGATGAAAATCTGTTGAAATTTTCGTCAATGAATAAAAACGAGAGAAAATGTTAGGGAGGGATGATTTGGGAAGAGATCCAGTCAGAACGACTCTCCTGTGTGGTTAGGAGGTTAGATGCGAACATTTGAGTAAGAGAAGAGCAGACAAATGGATAAATCCAAGGCTGTGACCATGTCTTGAACATTGGGGGGACCAACTATAAATATATGCAGGTGTTCTATATTAAAGCCTGTGCTATACTTTCCGCATGAGCAAACTGGACGCGTACACGGACAGCGCGGACGCGGACTACTTGTATTTATACTACCGAAAGCATACGCTGATGGTCCGCTCCGCGGACGTGTTCCATACATGCGCAGTAGACTTTTATTAATAAAATGCTGAATCTCTACATTATATTTCTCAGCAACAAGGAGGTGAAAGAGCTGTTTTTGAAGTAAACACAGCATTATTGGTTGTAAAGGGAGACACACAGATGCAGTTAATTCACACACAAAACATTCATCACTCTCTCTCAAGATTGCCATATTTGAGGAAAAAATTTAGTAGTTTGCATCACTACATATAGCTGTCTATCATTTAACATTTCTATCGTAAAACAGTAGACTAATTTTAAATTATTTGCAACTTCCATCTTACCTCGCTTTCTTTCGAAGTTAAACTGATGCTTCGCGCTGCATTCGCGCTACGCTTCCGCATAAAGATAAGCCAGCTTGTAAATTTCCACTGAAGCTCATTTGATGTTGTGGTACATATAGGTAGACTCTTGAGACATCACAGAAACCTCCTGCCTCGTTCTTGTCAGAAATCTGTATGCCTGAAAATATTCCCCCTAAGAAATGGGACACCACTACTACACCGTTACACGTCATCATACGTTGTCGCTAGCTCCTACATCAAAGAAAATGCGCCGATGTTTATCACAAACTCAGACATGTGGTAAAAGATAAGTTACATGCCACCGGACTAGTATTTATGTTGTCAAATCAGCGGGTATCAATAAAATATGTTGTGGAACTATCGTGCAGTCAATAACATTAGCGAACTGTTATCATAGCGAATTTTTGCAAACATTTCTTCGGAGACCATACCCTGCAAACAAGCCTGCACTTGCCCTTTATGGGCCCACTTAGGGCTGCCAATGCAGGGCCCCTGAGAATTTGCTCATTGGCAAAACGTTGGCCCCTTAGCACTGGCCCTGCACGGGCAGCCCTCACTTAGCCTCCAGGAAGCCGTAGCGCTGTTTTATTGAAAATAATAAAGTTTGAATTCACCGTTATGGAGGTAAGTGCTTGCTTTAGTTAGGTTCCTGACCCTTGACTTTTCAACTTAAGTTTTTCTCAGGCTGCTGTAACTGTGTTTCTGAAGCACATTTGTTATAGCAAAAGCTGTAAGAAGAAATCTGATGATTCAGTCATCACGTAGTGGCTTGATTCTCTGATCTCACCCAGAGTTTGATTTGAGGGCATTATTTAGATTTAATTCTTTCACGTTATAGTAGCCCCAGTATACAACTGCACACACCGGAAGCAAGCATACAGAAAAGTGCTTTTCACAGACACAGCGCAACCTATGTTCCCTTTCATAGCTTCACTCAATGCTGCGATAGTGTCATTGCTATGGTACACCTTTAGTGTGATGAATGTCTGAAGCTCTTATATCATCACACCAATTCATTAGCCAATAGCGCTTAGCACCATCCTGAGAATATGTTTATCTGTTGCCTGTAGGAAAGTGTTTTTGTTGTGTTTTCAGCTATTTCTGAAAGAGCAGTTTACTCCTCTCAATTGGACACGATGAGCTACAGGAGATGCGTTTATCCGTGCAGCAGGTTCATCGCAGGAGGAGACACTCATGACAGGTGCGTGCAATGTTTGGGCCTACAGCATGCTCAAGCGGCACTTAACGGATTGTCAACACTGCGATAGCCTGTGGTTAAAAGTGTTGCGCTAGAGGCTCGCCTCCCTTTTAAAGAAAGGAGGACTCCCGAATAACCCCCGCCATTACATTTCTGCAGTTGTCGAGGCGCCACACAAGATGGTCGCTTGGGGTGATGCGTACGAGCCGGAGCTCATGGAGAGTGAAACGACGGAGTTTTCTCCCTTTCTCCCTCTGTTCACTGGGCCGCGTTCAAGGGCTGGAAGAGCGCTATGCGGAACCCGGTTGTCTTTGTCAATGATGATTTACGGCCTACCCCGGAAGCTCGTAATTCAATTTCTTTCAGTTGTGAACCGTACGATGAAGATGTGCTGTCTACGGCGGCCTCTGATTCGGAGGACCTAATAGGTTATTTCTGCAGTTCTCTCCCTCCAAGCAGGCAGGAGAAATACACTTCCCCGTCTTACAGTGAGCTGTTAGATGTCGTTACTCATGCTGTAGACAAGCTGGGGTTAGAATGGGACAGCAAGCCGGCGCAAATTCAGGCTCAGTCAAAACTGGACGAAATAGCCGCACTCCAACCCAGCCCCGTAGGCCTCTCCCTTTCTTCCAAGACCTCCACCAAGAGGTTTCAAGATCTTGGAAGCAACACTTCTTGCCGCATATCACTAATCCCACTGCCACTGACTTCGCCACTATTCCCAAGATGGCGCTGCACAGCTACGCGGCAATGCCGGTTGTAGAAGAGACTCTTGCGGCACATCTCACATTAAAATCAGCGCCCCCTGCTGCCGTCCAAGCCATGTAGGGTTGCGTCTCCGTTAGTCGCGAAATCCTACATGGCTGCTAGATAAGCTGTGGCTACTCTTCACTCTATGGGCATGCACCAAGCTTATCAAACAGATGTGCTTAAAGAGTTGGATGAGGGAGAAGGCCTGACTCCAGAGGCTGTTAAGGAGCTCAGGCGGGCTACTCTCACTGGCATAAAATAAAAGGTCAAAACTTTTCTCTTGGATGGCCACATATTCAAAGATGGCCTGTTTGGGGAATTGGTCATGACTGAGGGTCCCTAACCCACGCAGGTGTAGGGAGGGCGAGTGGCAACCATCTGCAGTTCCTTCACGCTTGTCTTCTCTGCAGCGGCCTCGCAAGGTTCAGCGGAGTGAATCATCGCCTATGGAATTCCCCTCATAAGGATTGGGGTCCTAGGTAACATCCACCAGTTTGCTCATGACAACGTAGACGGATAGACCTGAGTTCGACGGCCAAGGCCTCTGGTCCTCAGGCCCCTAGTAGTAGTTCCTGATTACATCGCTCGTCCTCGGTGGTCAGGCCCTCCTTTAGAGAGTTTGGATGAACCGTAGAAGCGTATTCGCCTCTCTCATTGTGGCCTCCCAGCTCCAGTCTTAACTGTCCCGCCACATATTATGCCTCAGGCAGTTCTAGACCGAGTTTACATGATGAGCACTTCCTCAGACACTCTGCACTTTCCAGCCTTCAGAGTTCGAGAAAAAGCCCTAGGGTCATGCGCAAATGGCCCATTTATGACGGCCTTTAAAGCCCCCACTTTCGGTGTGGTGAGTTGGCTCAATCGGGTGATTGGAAAACTCAATGTTACAGAGGTTCCTGCCAGTCATGTGCATCGGGGCCCAATGCAGGAGGGTCAGGTGATAACAATGAGTTCATTAAGTACTCTCTCCACATGTGCTTCCTGTTTTTGCAGACGCAAGCGGCTCTCTGCGATCAGATGATGTCTCGACACCTGCAGTTCAGCAATTTCCAAGCATAGAACAGTTAAGCCCCCTGGCAGACTATTGGGCCGCGTGGCGATGCCTGCCTGAGATCTCGCAGTGGGTGCTACGTACCATTCGACACAGTTACACCATCCAATTCCGGAAAGGGCCGTTTTAGCTCCTTTTAGCAGGGTTCTTTCCACGACAGTGCGTTTTGGGAGGCCTCAGCGTTGAGTCAGGAGATTGTGTCACTCCTAGAGAAAGGGGCAATAGAAGAAATACCCCCCACTCAGATGAAGTCAGGCTTCCAAAATCAGACGTAAACCGCCATCCTTTGTGGGCACAACAAAATACCAGCTGTATTTTGTTGTGCCCAAAAAGGATGGCAGTTTATGTCCGATTTTGGACTTGCATAGCCTAAAACTTGTGCTCAGAGTGAGCAAATTCAAGATGCTGACGTTAAAATCCATTTTGTCTCATATCCGGACGGAAGATTGGTTTGTGACTATTGATCTAAAGGATGCATACTTTCATATCCAGATCGTCAAGAGATACAGGAAGTTACTCAGGTTCGCTTTCGAGGGCAAAGCTTACCAATACCGTGTTCTTCTGTTTGGCCTGGCTCTGGCTCCTCGAATGTTTGGAAAGTGTATGGACGCAGCTCTTGCCTCGTTACGGCTCCAGGGCATCCGAATATTGAACTATCTGGATGATTGGCTGATATTACCTCAATCACAGTATCTGGCGATAGTGCATTGAGGTGCTTGATCACTTGAGGAGCCTAGGATTGCGGGCGAACCTGCAAAAGAGTGTCTTGCTACCATGTCAGTAAACAACCTTTTTGGGTGTGGACTTGAATTCTCGCTTGATGCAGGCACGTGTGTCTCCCGCACATGTTCAGTCAATATAAACCTGTCTGAGTCAGTTCAGGACAGGGCATCTAGTCCATGTAGGTTTATGCCGCAGACTGTTGGGTTTTATGGCAGCAGCATCCCCTGTGGTTCAGTTGGGCCTGCTCCACATGCAGCCATTTTAGTGGTGGATCAAGAGCCAAAACATTTCACCTCACTGCCATCTATTCCACAGAGTTATGAAGATGTGCAGAGGTTTTTGCGCTCTGTGCCCATGGATGATACCCCATTTCCTTCAAAAGGGAATCCAGCTAGGGTCGTTTTGTCATCGCAAGACAATCGCGATGGATGCGTCCCTCAAGGGGTGGGGGGTAGCCCATCGAGGATGCCGAGTTTGTGGAGTTTGGACAGAGGTGCTTCGTGGGTTGCACATAATCCGTTTGGAGATGCTGGCAGTGTTTCTGGCACTCAAACGGTTCTTACCCCATTTGAGGGACTGTCACATTTTGGTCAGGATGGACAACACGACTGTGGTCTCGTACTTGAATAACCAAGGAGGACGATGCTCTCGCCCCCTGTGCAGGTTGGCGAGATGTGTTCTTCTTTGGGCACAGACCAAGTTCCTATCGGTCAGAGCAGTCCATGTCCCAGGTCACCTGAACTCAGGAGCGGACAGAGACTGAACTCTCGAGACAGAGTTTGGAGTTCAGAGAATGGAGATTTCACCCTCAGGTGGTGAGTCTCATTTGGCAGAGGTTCAGCCGAGCAGAAGTGGACTTGTTTGCTTCGAGCATGACTACGCATTGGCCGCTCTGGTTTTCCCTATCTCCTCTGTTGCCTCTGAGTGTGGACGCTCTGGCCCAAGAATAGCCCAGGACCAGTCTTTATGCCTTCCCGCCGAACTATTTGCTCTCAGCAGTTCTGTTCAGAGTACGGGCTGACAGAGTGGAACATCTGCTGTTGGTAACCTCGTTCTGGCCCACGCAGACGTGGTTCTCGGAATTGGTCAGTCTGCTAGCCGGCCCTCCTTGGGAGGTTCCCCTGAGATACGACCTGCTGACTCGTGCTCCCTCCACGAGATGCTTGTATGCCCTTAAGTGGAAGCTTTTTGCCTCCTGGTGTAGGCAACACAATCTGGACCCAGTCCATTGCCCTGTAAGCACGATACTGGAGTTTCTACAGAGTCGTTTTTCTAAGGGGTTGGCCCCTGCCACTCTTAAGGTTTATGTGGCAGCCATATCTGCTGAGCATGTACCAATGGGAGGTGTTTCTGTTGGACGTCACCCTCTGGTTTCCCGTTTCATGCAGGGGTTGAGACTGTTGAGACGCTCGGATTCCCTCATGGGACTTATCTGTTGTTTTGGAAGGTCTGGCAGGTCATCCATTTGAGCGGTTGGAGTCTGTGGCAGAGAAACCTTTGACCCATAAGACAGTCCTTTTGGTGGCCCTATTCTCTCTTAAAGGGGTCATTGGATGAAAATCTGACTTTTTCCATGTTTAAGTGCTATAATTGAGTGTCCGGTGCATCTACCAACTCAGAAAATGTGAAAAAGAATAAACCAGTAATTTTGGTTTTGTAAGCCTTTTTCTGCAAGCATGTGAGAAAATGAGCCGATCAGATTTCTCTCCCTTTCTGACGTAGGAAGGGAATCGTATTATAATAATACTGCCCATTAATCTGGACGTTTCCACCCACGGCGCTCAGCCGCACAACATTGTTGTTTTCGCAAGTGACAGCGGTGTACTTGTTCTGAAGCCATGGCAAAAGTTTGTAGAAAACATGTTAAATGTTCTGTCGTTGACTGCACAGTTGAACACAAATCATTATTTAGAGTCCCAGCCTCGGAGGAGACAAGAGAGGAGTGGATTTATTTTATTTTCGACATGACGGATGGAAAGGGGGTGGGGTGCGCAGTAACTCATTATCATTTAAAGAGACATACACCAAAACGGGTTGGTGTGAGCGAAGCTGTTTTTGACAAGGCAAAAAGGGTGTTGTTTACACAGCCATTGAGTGTGTTTAAGCAAAATATGTTAAAGACATTTCATGAAGACCCTAATAAATCATGCCAACTTGTGGAATATGTTCATCTGATGACCCCTTTAAAAGAGTTGAGGATCTGCAGGCTCTTTCTATCAGCCCTTATTGTGTGGACTTTGCCCTTTGCTGGTTAAAGTATTACTGTGACTTAGTCCTGAGTACGTTTCTAAGGTTGCTTTGACTCCATTTAGCTTTCAGTAAGTGGTTTTGGAGGCTTTCTCCCCTGCTGATGTGGGGACTGATTGTGATATGCGACTTTTGAGTCTTTGCATGGTGAGGGCGTTGAAGATCTATGTCGACCGTACAGCCCAGTGGCATGGATCTGACCAATTGTTTTTATGTTTTGGTGGTAAAAACAAAGGGGCTGCCGTCACTAAACAGAGAAGGTCTCATTGGATTGTGGAGGCTATCTCTATGGCCTATAAAGCGCATGGTTTGACTTTGTTTCTAGGGGTGTGTGCTCATTCTATGAGAGCAATGGACTCTTCTTTGGAGAATGGAGAGTTTTAAGGACTCTTCATTGGAAGATATCTGTGCTGCGGCCGGATGGTCCTCTCCTTGTACTTTCATCAAGTTCTTCAGTCTGGACGTAAGGATGGTTCTTGGCTTCTGGCTCCCAGGTTTTATGAATTGGCATGATGGTATAAGGGCTTCAGACATTCGTCACACCAAAGGTGTTCCCATATCGATGACATTATCGCAGCATCTCGTTCCCTATTCAGGGAACCAAGGTTACATACGTGACTGAGACAATTTATACTCGACGCGTCCGCAAGTTCGCTTGGGTTCGCGTGGCAAAGATGACATCATTGCGGTGTTGGCAGAAGTTCGCTTTGAGTGCGCGCAACCTCATTTCATGTGGCGGTATGTGTATGGCATTTTTTGTGACTTTTAACATTTAACATGAGCATTTAACATGAGCAACTTTGAAGAAATTTAAATTTTAAAAATCTAAATGTTTTCTTATAAAAGCACCTTACTACACCATCAATATTTAATAGTGTTTGTACAGCTGTAACATACTATTTAAAAGTACCTCAAGTTAAAAGATGTCATTAGAATTTTTCAAAATTTTATTTTAACTTCAATTGTTTGCACTTTGTTGAAAATATTGTAAGCTAGCAATATGAAACTGCACATATTGATGCTTGCTATGTATATATTTTATATGAGCTTGTTGAACTCTAACCAAAGCAAATTGTTGTATGCAGCAAAAATTAGGTGTCTGTATTATATTGTATTCTGAATAAAAAATATTGCTCATCATTGCTATTGTGAACAATTCATATATCACTTTTCATTTTACATATCACATAACAATAACATCACATACTGTTTTAATCATGTTTATTTACTTCAGTAGATAGAATTATGTACAGAAGTAAAAGATGCAACAAAAAGTTTGATAAAAATTGTTTATACAGCAACTATTAAAGCTACTACATATAAAAACACAAAGGACAACATCAATAACATCTCTTCAATTATTGTTTTTTTTTTCTTCAGTGCAATCACTTTGGGACTGTAGTTTGTATTTGTCAAGACAAGCATCATTCACATTGTCTTTATTGTCTTTACTGGAGCACCCTCTCCGGATTGATCAGTCAACTGCCAGTGGGACACCGTCTGGAATGATCTGATGTAATTCCGGGAAAATTCCTACTTCTCTGTTATTCCTGCTGATTTAAAAGAAGATTTTGTTTGAGCGCCCCTTGTCCTTTCAAAGAACATCTCAATGGCGAACGCGTCAAGTATAAATGCTGAATGCATTTATAAATGCCTTGAGAGAAAATCACTCACTGCACTTGACTGAATGACTTTAGAAACCCTAATAAGGATTAATCTAAATTTATTTGTAAGCAATAAGGTAAGAGAGGCCGTGCTGTATTGTAAATAAGTCACGGCTGAAGGGCATTGTTAGGCATGACACGAATGCCTAACAATGATTACAATGTAATAAGTAGTGTAACTATTTCAATTACTTTATTAAATTAATTTAACTGATTAAATTTGATTACCTTTTGATTCGTTTTCTACATTTCTAATGTTTTCAACTGTTAGTCGTTTTCAAACATTTAAACCAGCTAATTTTAAAACAATAGCTGGATAATTTTGTCTAGTGTAACTATTTCAATTACTTTATTAAATTAATGTAACTGATTAAATTTGATTACCTTTTGATTAGTTTTCTACATTTCTAATGTTTTCAACTGTTAGTCGTTTTCAAACATTTAAACCAGCTAATTTTAAAACAATAGCTGGATAATTTTGTCCATATTAGGTATTTCCTGGAACATCATGAGTTCTATTACTTCTGTGACACATATGTGGCGTTTGTGCATGAGGGCGCCCTCTGGTTCCCAGTATGAATGAAACTGATATTACATGTGTTTATCGCTCAGTAATGCACACTAAGTCCTATTTTGGCTATAAATAGGAAAAAAGTAATACTTCTCTCTAAAGAAATTTGAAGTAAACAAATGATAATGTATGTTTTTCTCCAGTGTATAGAAGTGTACAAAAATAGTTTTTCCCCCCACAGTGGATTCATAAAAGGCTCATAGCCTATTTCATATTAAAGACATGTACTCTGTTTTTGATTTTACATACACCTACCTCCTGATAAAAATTAAGAATTACTGCCAAAGTTTTTTTTATTATTATAACTGTATCATATGATGTACAGTTATAGGCTGCCTGTATGTTAACTAATAACACTACAGTATTTTTTAAAACAACAGTTTTCTGTAACATAAAATTAGTATTGTTATTATCTTATCATTTCTATCTAATTATTATATAGTTTTTTGTTAATTTGTTTTAAAAATCACATTTTAAAATCATAATTTACCATTTTAACCAGAAAAATCGTGATTAGATTATTTTCCCCAAACCACACCTGTTGGTGCTTTCCCTGTCAGATCCGCATGTGAGCGGTTGTTCAGAATTCAGTATAATTTCTTGCCATAATGCAGCCATCTGTAACACAGTACAGTCATGACCAAAAGTTTCGGCAGTGACACATTTTGTGTTTTGCAGAGTTTGCTGCTTCAGTATTTGTAGATTATTTTTCCACGTTTCTATGGTATACTGAAAAAAAATGATAAGCACATCAAGTTTTAAAGGCTTTTATTGGCAAAAAATATATAATGAGTCAATATTTACAGTGTTGACCCTTGTTCTTCATAACCTCTGCAATTCGCTCTGGCAGGCTGGATATTAGCTTCTGGGCCAAATCCTGACTGATGGTGATCCATTCTTGCCTTATTAGTTCTCAGAATTTATCACAATTTGTGGGCTTCTGCTTGTCCACTCGCCTTTTGAGGACTGACCACAGGTTCTCTATGGGATTGAGATCCGGGGAGTTGCCTGGCCACGGATCCAAAATCATCTGGCATCTTCGAGCCACTTCTTTATCACTCTTGCTTTGTGACATTGTGCTTCATCATGCTGGAAAATGCACGGATCGTTACCAAATTGCTCATGGATCGTTGGAAGAAATCTCTCTTGCAGGATGTTTTGATACCATTCTTTATTCATAGCAGTGTTTTTGGGCAGAATTATGAGAGAGCTCACTCCCTTGGTTGAAAAGCAACCCCACACATAGATGGTCTCAGGATGCTTCACTGTTGGCACAACACAGGACTCATGGTAGCATTCACCTTTTCTTCCCCGAACAATCGATTTTCCAGATGTCCCAAACAGTCGGAAGGGTGCTTCATCAGAGAAAATAACTTTGCACCAGTCTTCTGCTGTCCAATCCTTGTCCTTGACATTTTTCTTGGAGAGAAGTGGCTTCTTTGCTGCCCTTCTTGAAACCAGGCCATAGTCCAAAAGTCTTGGCCTCACTTTGCGTGCAGACGCTCACACCAACCTGCTGCCATTCCTGAGCAAGCTCTGCACTGGTGGTGACACGATTCTGTAGCTGACTCCTCAGTAGGAGACAGTCCTGGCGTTTGCTGGGCACTCTGGTACGTCCTGAAGACTTCTTCACTGCAGTCGAACCTCTCTCCTTTAAGTTCTTGATGATCCGGTAATGCTGGGTACACACTAAAAGATTTTTAAAATCTTATAAGATCTTCAAAAACTTAAAGGAGAGAGGTTCGACTGCAGTGAAGAAGAGACCACAAACATGAGGACAAAAAATCCTAGATTTAACTGCTTTGCTCCTATAGTGTGTGGTGTGCCGCAATGTTCCCCCACACATCAGGATTTCTGATCGTAAATATTCAACATGTTGAATATTTAAGATTCGCAATCGGGGGGCCTCCGACGTTCTTCCGAGCAGATTCAGTCACTCTTAACACACCTCACACCACAGGAAAATCTGATAAGATAATCATTAGAACCACCAATATAATCGGGACATTACCTAGGATTGTCGGAAGGGGAGAATTCGGCCCAAAATCTGCCCAATTATCTTGTGGTGTGTACCCAGCATAAATGGTTCTTTCAGGTGCAATATTCTTTGTAGCAATTTCCTTGCATGTGAGACCATTTTGATGCAAAGCGATGATGGCTGCATGTGTTTCTTTGGAGATAATCATTGCTAACAAGAACACAATGATTGGAAGCACTTCTTCCCTCCTTTTATAGCAATCAGTCTGCTCTTACAATCTAATTAGTATGATAGGGATTTCACCTGACTAGTAATCATTCACACTTTCACATGCACTGCTGATGTGATTAGTCAATTAATGTTAGCTGGTCATTTTGTGTCAAGATCAAAAAACAGTGATTTTATTTTTTTTTTGTGAAAAGTTCATTTTTTTGGCCAATGAAGCTTTTAAAACTTTTGGCCATGACTGTACATCGTGCTTCACGTAGTTCATTTTGATGTATTAGCTCATTAGTTTAGGAGTGTTGCCTCCCGCTGTAAGTTTTTGTTTGAGTAGTTAGAGTAGTTAAGTTAGGGCGTGTGAGTAGCAGGCTGAAGATATTGTTTTGATTTTTGATTTTGTCTATTCTAGGTTAGATTTAAACCTTTTAGTTAGAAGAATTTTGTTTTATTTTTTATTTTTTTATTTGGCAACACTCGTGCTCTCTTCATTATTTCATTTGGTGAGTTTGTAAATTTCCAAGTCTTTTTCTTTTTGTTTATTGTTAATTGTAAATGTATCGATATCTATCTATCTATCTATCTCTCTCTCTCTCTATATATATATATAAAAATTTTTTTAATGAATTTAAAGCCAATTTCTTGGTGTTTTGGTTGGGGGTTAAAATTAATAAATGTCTTTTTCTCTGTTTGAACTTGTGGTGTTCTCCTCTTCACGACTTGCCCACCGTTTCAGTTGCACTATTAGGATATATACCAAATTTGATTATAGAGCTTTGTGAATGTTACATTCCCTTACAGTTTTTCTTGATTGCTAAAACACTATAACCAGGCTTTTGAGGGGGAGGAAGAGGATGTGGTGAAGGAGGAGGACGTAGTGAAGGAGGAGGGAGAGGAAGAGGATGTGATGAAGGAGGAGGAAGAGGGCGTGGTGAAGGAGGAGGGAGAGGAGGAGGATGTGGTGAAGGAGGAGGAGGAGGAGGGAGAAGAAGGGCAAGGAGACAAGTACCCTCGCTGCCTGGCTAGGGCCAATATAGCCTGTGATGTGAACTTTAAAATTCCAGTTCCGAAGCAATCGTTGAAAAAGTCTATTAAGGCTTTGGCATTTCAAAAGCTGGTTAAAATGAATGTGTTTGCAATAGCAGAGGTAGTGGACAGGGCAGCTGAGATGCGTTTGTCCAGTCCATTGGGTGACATGGCTGAGGCAGAGGAAGACGATGCCAAAGCAACGTTACCGCCCTTTCTTCCATTCTCTCGCAGTCCACTGGTTCTGATGCCATGCGCCTTAAAGTGCGCATCGCTCTAATTCAGATGGAAGCCCAGGAGCATGCTGAGTCACGTCAGGCTGAAATTAATTTGCGTCTCAAGGTTCGAAAGCTAGAGATAGAAGCCAAAACACAGGTAAAATTGCGTCAGCTTGAACTAGAGTCGATGAAAAGTCATTCTGAGTCAGTTGTACATTCTGCTCCTGTTAATCCTTCTATGCCTGCTGGGAACGATGGTTCAACAATTGCGTTTGATATTAGCAAGCAGATAGTGTTAGTGCCTCAGTTTAGGGAAAACGAAGTGGACTCATATTTTAATGAATTTGAAAGAATAGCTTCTTCACTTCAATGGCCGAAAGAGGCTTGGACTTGTTGCTGCAATGCAGACTTTGATCGCTACTGTAGACATCAGTTTTTATATCCAAACTAAACTTTTATCCCAGTACTTCTGTGATCATTTGAATAATTCTAACACAGAAAAAAAAAAATGTTTTGTTGAAAAACTTTGTGACACCGTTTCATACCTACAAATGACAACTGCCCTCTCTGTCTGGATCAGTAGGTGCATTGACATGAAGCATTGTATTCTGTAAAAGCTCCATGTAAACAAATCAATTTAAATAAAAAGGCTCAAACCGATTACAATTTCAATTGCTTTAGAAAGGTGGGATAAACCTTTTCTAATCCATTAAATAGAACATGTAAACACTTGATCAAATTGAAAACTGAACTAGAAAAGTTTTGCGCATGTGTATTGAAGTAGAAATGATGTTTGATGCACAAAATGAGCTGATGTTGTAATATTATATTAAAGAATATAATAAATGACTGCCGTGCCAATATAAAATTCTCTTTCTACTTGTCGACTGTGAAGTGGTGCAGGACAACGTTGTCCCACAAGCGACTGTTTCAGACTGTTTAAGCATGGGAAGGGGTGTTTTTATTGCTTGGTTAGTATGAGCAGCAAAGCCCAAAGCTTTGTGTGCTCGTCGTCTCCTAATTAGGATTTGAAAAAGATATATGTTAAGTTTGCTTTTTAAAACAAATGGATGTTTACACCATGTCGACGCCAGACGCGAGCAGCGCGGTGTGGCGCAGCACGGTGCGACTAAATACAATAGAACCCATTATAATCAGTGACTCTGTCTACACTGGATGCGGCGCGACATGATAAATCCCTGACAGCAAACTGATGCTTCATTGTATTTATGACGTACTGACACATTGTTAAATGATTTTCAATGGTCGCTTGGTCGCGTCTAGTGTAGACAGACTTTAGCTGTTTTGCCGCGGCGCAACATGACAACTGTCACGTCTGGTGTAGACACGGTGTTAGTATGCGACAACAACAATTGTTGTCAACTGCAGCTGCATTTATGATTATTATATGTATTATATGACACATCTGAAGGTTTTGATGTTCTCCAGTGAATGAAATAAAGGACTGATGATGGTGACAAGTTCTATTTCTCTTTCTTTGTGCCACCTCGGAGGAAGAAAGACAGGGGGAAAAAAGTTACTCACATTTTCTATCACCGGTGGAGGAAATGTCTAACAAATGTACTTATAATGATTAGAATCATACTTAATACTACAGATATTAATCCCAATGTGAGGTCTAGAAACAGTTAAAACTGAATAACATCTTACATGCCTGTTTTCCCTGAAAAACGTATACTTGATCTAAAAATGTAAACCAATATCTTATCATTAGCAGTTATCAGTATTCGAAGAGGTGAAAAAAAAAATACTCAGAAACGGTCATCTTCACAAACATAACAAAAATAACATTTCTCAACTATCCTATATATTCCAGTTTTTCCGAGTGTAAATTGCAGTTTTCTCATTCACTTTACTTATTCCGATGCTCCTTTACTTCTCACGAATTTGAGTTTTAAACTAGCTGACATTAATACATACAAACACACAGCAAATTTAGACGCTGCATTGAAATACGTAACTTACTAATATTGCCAGCGCCCTAATATGCTAATCGCGATTAGCCTCTCACTTTGATTTCCTCTCACTCACATAAATTATGGACACAAAACATAACTTTACGATGGTTTGACTGAAAAATGTTTTGTTACCTGATATCGCCATATGTTTGCAGGACCTCACACATCCAGTCTGCCCCTCCTCTGTGTTCACATTCCAGCTTCTGACATGTCACAACTCAAATTAGTTTAAAATAAGAATTTAACAGGCACATAATCAGGAACTGACTGAGTAATCTTGCGGATCAGTAGCAAACACCACGAAACTGACGCATTTTCAAACTTGACTAGTAAAAAGGCGTGCACTTTTGTCATTGGCCAGTTTCGTGGATGACAGTCAGATTAACCTATCATGATGAAAGCAACCAGGTGAAAAATAAACAATTGCAATTGTTTCAGAGTGGTAACGAAAGTAAAGAGATTTTTTTTTTTTTTTAAGAAACGTGTGTATTGTTTTATTTTTTTAGGCTGTAGATTAGATGGTCAAATAGTGTTCTCATGAGTGTATGAATAAAAATGTAATGCATGGTAAACGGTAGGCAGACACACAAAATTGTAAATCCACACAAAATCTCACTGCTCTTTTGAGATTAAAACTGCATCCATTATAATTATTGTTACTAATGACAATAATTATATTTGTACATATACATTTGGATTTTTGAAGAGGTGTCTTGATCAAAATATTATAAAATGCTAATAAATAAAATATGAATGATCATAATTCAAAAGGAAGATATTTCTTGTTAATGACATGACATTGATTCAACATAGATATTTTAATTGTCTTTTTTTTGTTTTAATGATTTGTTTTTGTTAAACCCATTTTTCAGTGATTTAGCATTACATTTTATATCAACATTGTGTCAATGTTAAAACAGCAACTGACATTATTTCAATCATATTTCAACTTTGAAGGTTGGTCATGTGCCAACTAGACTGAAAAGAACAGTCTGTACTGTTGGTCCAAAAAGAAAACTGAACACAAAACACAATATGCTAACTGAATGAAACAGCACTTTATTCTGAACTCCTGTATCATATGCTGCAAATACGATTTTTGGATTTACATTGGATTTTTCCATCAGAAAACATGAATTTCCATTCTATCTTTCTTCACTTGGGCTATTTCATTATCTGTTACTATCCAACTGACCATTAAACTCTGAAGCACTTCTGTGGAATCAGGCAGCTGTTGCTAGGGGTTTGGTTCTTCTACCCATCTCAAAGCCAGTATAATCCCATTATTTTGATATTGCACAGTGACCATTTTCTGGATATTTTGAACCATTTGTATAGATTTTGAAATAACTATATGGAGATAAGCATGTGCTTTGCAGACCATTGCTGATGGCACTCTGGGTTTAATTTGATTTGTAAACGGCAAAATCCCCGGTGTTAAATTAACACTGCTCGGTGTCTATATGTGTCCACACTACAGAGTGTTAAAAGTAACACTGAAGCAGTGTTAAAGTTAACGAGGTAATTAAGAGTGATTTAGGTCATTTTGAGTGATGATTGACCATTATTGAAGACACCTAATTTTAACAAGCAGAATCACCAAAGAAGAAAATCACAATTTTGAAGTCACCATTATAGTGATCTGTGTTTACATTAGTTGGGCTCTTGACCCTTGACTTTTTAATATTACATTTTGTTTGGCTGCTGTAACTGAATTATAACAGCCAGACAAAGAGCAAAAGTTCCACTGTAAAATATTCTGTGTTTTCTATATGTTTTAGAAAGATTTCTTTCAAGCTGTTATAAATAAAATAATGAATAAAATAAAAAAAACTTTTGTTCAGGCACACACACAGACATCAAGAACCAGCGTATGAATCTCCACAACGGTGACAGACAGCATATTCAGATAAGCAGATAAACTCTGAACATCACAAAACAAGCTACTAAAAAGTCATATAAAGACAGCAAAAAAGAAGAAAATAGTAAGAATAAAAGAAATTACAACGACAATTCCGCTCATAATTAAAAAAAAATCCCTTCATTCGGGTCCCTCATTTACCTCTGGATTGTTGTTTAAAAATGAACTATCAAACTCACCCATTCAAGTTCCTCTTCCTACAGATCCTTCAACTGCTCCTGAAAGAGTTTCAGCACATGTAAAACGACCTCCACGTTGGCTGCAGGATTATGTTACTTAGTTTAAAAGTAACTAGCATTAAAGTGGTGCATTGTTCCATGGGTATATTAAGAATCAGTTATGCTGTATTGCTAAGCTGTTCATTAAGATGTACTTTAATGTGAATAATATGGAAATATTGTGCTAACTGTAAATTTTGGGATTCAGTGAGGAATGTATGATTTAAGTAATGGGGGAATATGTTGTGTTCTTGTATTATTGATTCACCAGAAGAGGGCACTATGGGTTACTAAGTTGGTACCTATAAAAGGTGTAGAAGAATAATTGAATGTGAGCAACCATGTGGCATGCAGGCTGTGTTTGCTGTTGGCCTTTGATGCTAATAAATCCTTGAATTGTAACTTCTGGAATCTGACTCTTCATGCTTACCTGGACTTGAAACACTATATATTCATGCCGCAATGCATGATGGGAGCCATAGATGAGTTTTGATTGGCTACAGCATGCTTTTTTGATGGTCACCATTGTTGTGATTCTCACGCTGATTCTTGATGTCTGAGTGTCTAAACTAAAGGCTTTTTTTTTAAGTTTTTGATCAAAATAAGCTTTAAAAACATTTGTCAGGTTATACTGAAAATGCCAGCTCTTATATTGTTCGCAGTGTTGATGTAACCAACAAAGAAAACCTGACTTCGTTATTTTGGCCAAAACATAATCATTACCATCTGATGACAGATTTTGCTCTTTGCTCTAAAGTAAACACTGACCATTATCCACGGGAAGTTGTGGCCTAATGGTTAGAGAGTTGGACTTGTACCCAAAAGGTTGCGGGTTCGAGTCTCGTACCGGCAGGGATTGTAGGTACAGCGCTCTCTCCCACCTTCAATACCACGACTGAGGGGCCCTTGAGCAAGGCACCGAACCCCCAACTGCTCCCCGGGCGCCGCAGCAAAACATGGCTGCCCACTGCTCCGTGTGTGTGTTCACGGTGTGTGTGTGTTCACTGCTGTGTGTGTGCACTTTGGATGGGAT
>NW_015548256.1:66520-74653 GCF_001515605.1 Sinocyclocheilus anshuiensis
GGTGTGTGTGCACTTTGGATGGGATAAATGCAGAGCACTAATTCCTAGTATGGGTCACGTCATTTTCACTTTTTTTTTCACTTTATAATGGTGACTTAAAAATTGTGATTTTCTTCTTTGGTGATTCTGCATGTTAACATCAGGTGTCTTTAATAATGGTCAATCATCACTCAATGAATCTATTGATTACCTCATTAACTTTAACACTGCTTCAGTGTTACTTTTAACACTCTGTAGTGTGGACACATATAGACACCCAGCAGTGTTAATTTAACACCGGGGGATTTTGATAGGCAACCTCTATATGGGTTCTGAATGGGGAAACACAAATAAATAATAATTTATAAGTCACCATTATAATGGTCAGTGTTTACTTTAGTTGGGCTCTTGACCCAATAACAAATTTTATTTGGCTGCTACAACTGAATTATAACAACCATACTTTTGCAAAGAGCAAAAGTCATTAGGTGGTAATGATTATGTTCTAGCATAATCATTATTCGACCTGAATCACTGAACTCATTTGGAGTCTAATCTCTGAGTTAAATATATTGTATTGATTGCAACAGCCTTGTGATTCCACAGGGAAAAACTTGAGTTTTTTTTCTATACATTTTGAAAAGATTTCTTACAAGCTGATCTGATCCAAAAAATAAAAAATCTTCAAAACTATTATTTCTTTCAGGCACACACAGACATCAAGAATCAGCGTATGAATCTCAACAACTGTGACAAACAGCATATTCAGATAAACAGATCAACTCTGAACATCACAAAACAAGCTACTAAACAGTCACACAAAAACAGCAAAAATAAAAGAAAATAGTAAGAATTAAAGAAATTACAAAGACAATTCTGCTCATAATTTATTAATGCCGCAATGCATGATGGGAGCCATGGATGAGTTTTGATTGGCTACAACATGCTTTTTTGATGGTCACCATTGTTGTGATTCTCACGCTGATTCTTGATGTCTGAGTGTCTAAACTAAAGGCTTTTTTTTTAAGTTTTTGATCAAAATAAGCTTTAAAAACATTTGTCAGGTTATACTGAAAATGCCAGCTCTTATATTGTTCGCAGTGTAGCCATGGATGAGTTTTGATTGGCTACAGCATGCTTTTTTTGATTGGCACCATTGTAGTGATTCTCACGCTGATTCTTGATGTCTGTGTGTCTAAGTTAAAATCTTAAAATCGTCGACCAAAATAAGTTTTATGAACATCTGTTTGATTATATTGAAAATGTCAGATCTTTTGTTGTTTACAGTGTTGATGTAACCAACATAGAAAATCTAACGCAGTTATTCAGGTCGATACATGATGATTATGTCAAAACACAATAATAACCGCCTGATGATTTTTGCTCTTTGGTTAATTTGACACTGCTTCAGTGTTACTTTTAACAATCTGTAGTGTGGGCACATAGACACCGAGCAGTGTTAATTTGACACTGGGGATTTTGCTGTGTAATGCATGCTATTTTTTTATTTAGTACTGTCCTGAATAAGCAATTTTGTTTCACATAATTATCTCATAAACTCTAACACTGTTTCAGTGTTATTTTAACACTTTTTTAGAGTGGGACTATATATGCTCCGAGCAGCGTTAATTTAACACTCAGGATTTTACTGTGTATATATATACATTAAAACCTATACATTAAATCACATCATAATAAAACATTGCAGATAAATTATGATATATTAGCAAATTAAGACACATAATTTCTCCTCCAAGGCTGTCTCAGGTGAATCAGAAGTCGGCTGCACGCCGTGCGTTTCCCTGAAAATAACTGCACACCTCAGAACGTTCGTCAGCCAATCAGATTCAAGTATTCAACGGCCTCGTAGTATTAGCTAATTTACGTAGAAGTTGCTAAGTACCAGTTCAAGTTGGTTAAACGTAGAAACGAAAGTTCACCTGCTGGCTTAAAAATGTGAGTAAACTCAATTTAAAGATATTCTTTGTTTCAACTTGAAAAGCTGTGTTTTACAAGTTATTTTACTAATGATAAGGGGAAGTCGTGGCCTAATGGTTAGAGAGTCGGACTCATAACCCAAAGTTTGCGGGTTTGAGTCTCGTACCGGCAGGGATTGTAGGTGGGGGGAGTGAATGTACAGCGCTCTCTCCCACCTAATTCCGAGTATGGGTCACCATACTTGGCCACATATCACTTGTCACGTCACTCACTAATGATCTTTTGTTGTTTCAAAACGTACAAATTAACACTGCTGGGTGTCTATATGTGTCCACACTACAGAGTGTTAAAAGTAACACTGAAGAAGTGTTAAAGTTAATGACATGATTTAGGTAATTTTTAATTGATGATAGACATTATTGAAGACACCTGATGTTAACAAGCAGAATCACCAAAGAAGAAAATCACAATTTTTAAGTCACTATTACAATGGTCAGTGTTTACTTTAGTTGGGCTCTTGACCCTTGACTTTTTAATATTACATTTTGTTTGCTTGCTATAGCTGAATTATAACAGCCAGACTTTTGCAAGGATTATGTTCTAACATAACATGGCCAGAACATAATCATCACCACCTGATGATTTTTGCTCTTTGCAAAAGTCTTGCTGTTATAATTCAGTTATAGCAACCAAATATAATGTGATATTAAAAAGTCAAGGGTCAAGAACCCAGTGGTGGATGAAGTACACAAATCAAGTACTTGAGTAAAAGTACAGATACGTATAATAAAATATTACTGGTATCATGGTAACAGCTCAAAACGCTGTCAGATCTGTCCTCCTGCTAGTTTGCTGTGCTGTCCTCTGCTCCTGTATAGGTGAGTGTCTCTGATCTTGGCTCAATGCCCCATCTGTGCCTGAGCGAAATCTCATGAAACCTGTCAAGAACACACCCAGGCAGTGGTGGACGAAGTACACAAATCAAGTACTTGAGTAAAAGTACAGATCCGTAAAATAAAATAAAGGAAATAATGAATATAATAAGGAAAATATAATTAGATTTCATAATGATTTTTTTCTTCTTAAACCTTGTCTGTGGTGTAAAAACACCCCTGGCCAAATACCCCAGAGGGCATCACTTCCCACTTTGATAATTAAGACTGTTCTTAGCTGTGTCTTTTCTATAAAGAGAGGAGACTATTTGATTATCCACAATTGATATAGAGGTGTCCAAGAAACTGACATCATGGCTTTATTGGCTTTAGAACATTTCCTTGATTTGCACGATGATGATGATGGTCTTCCGACCAAATTTATCATTAAAATGGCTGAATTTTGAGGCTAAAGCCCAGAGCTTGTATATCGACTTTAAATCACGGGGTTATCCTAATAAGTGGCTTGACACTGCACTTGAGAAGGTTTCTAGCTTACAACAACAGGAGCAAGGAAATTTGACTATGAATAAAAGAAACAAGAATTTTTCATGTATGTTTAAATCCACATACAGTCCACTGAGTAATGATATTAAAACTATTATCAAGAGTCATTGGCACATTATCCAAAGTGATCCCCAGTTATTGAATGTATTTAGTGATCAACCACTCTTTGTCTCTTCCAGGAGCTCTAATTTGAGGGATAAGCTTGTTTATGCTGACACCTACATCTCTTCTCCGGCTACTATTGTCGATGCCCAGGGTAATTTTCCATGTCACCACTGTACTTCCTGTACTAAGTATGTTAAATGTAAATCAATTACACATCCTCGTACACTAAAATCCTATAAGATTAGACAATTGATCACTTGTAAGAGTACATATGTTATTTACATTATCATCTGTCCATGTTTACAACTATATGTTGGCAAAACTATACGTGCATTACGCACAAGAATGATTGAACACACAAGTGCCATTAGGAGACAGGATGATACATCTTCAATTTCTCATCACTTTAAGTCTGCCAACCACTCTTTGTCTGACATGAAGTTCCTGGGCATCGAGAGGATTCTACCTCATAGAAGAGGCGGAGATAGAGATAAGAAGTTGTCGCAAAGGAAGGCTTTCTGGATCTTTGAACTTAAATCTTTATTTCCTGAGGGTATGAATGAAGAACTAGAAAAATTGGTATTGTCGTTACTGCTTTACCTTCTCTCTCTCCTGCTGTGTTTGTTGTATTTGTAATGTTTGGTCCTTCTTTGAAGTTGTATACTTGTAAATTTCTGCTATATATGTGAATGATCAAACTTTCTTGGAATTCTGCTTGTGATTAATTGAGGTTTACCTGAGATAATTGAATTCAGCTGATTGTCTTTAATTGTTGACCTACTTAAAAAGGGTGACTGTTGTTTGTTAAGTGAGCACTGAAGATAGAAATGTGCTGAAACGTTTGCTTGCTTGTTCGTGTCCATTTTTTTAATTCACATGCACTTTGCACATTTGCACAATGCAATTTATAAAAATTTAAAATATGTTTTTGTAGACTTTTTAGTCTTGAGTGGATCAGTGTGCGGTTAGCCACCCTCTTGCTCATTTTCAAATATCCTACACAAAAGGGCTTTTCACACTTGAAAGAGTTAGCCCTGGGTCATTCTAAACCCCAGGTAAGTGGAATGCTGGGTTATCTTGCTTCAAGTTTCACGCTGCTTATATTTTACCCAGAGTTTAAAGTTAATCCTGAGTATTCATAAGCTGCCGTTTCACACTGCACATTCCTAAACCCCAGGTTAAAGTCCTTATTTGCATATTTGTGGTGTCAGTGTCACTGATTGGATGAACGCAGCATGTTTTCATAATAGTTCTAGCGTTGCACATTCACATTTATTGCCGACTGCATGATCAAGTTCTCCAGAATGGATGTTTTGGACTATAAAGGTAAGAATTAAATGGTTTCTTCTTCACTACAAATGCTAAAAAGAGTGTTTATAAATATCTACAAAGATATAAGTGTCATTTCATGACATGGTCTATATGTAGCCACGATTTAGCTCTAAATTGGACGGACTACATGTAGTCTGCTTTTAGCCCACCTGGCGAAATCGAGGCAATCTGTGGTCTAATTTTAACGGCTTGGCTATAGCCCTATACCAGTAACCAGACCAGCGATGAGCATAGCCAAAATAGCCTTAAAATTGTTTACATGCAATTTTCACCTACGCAGCTTCTTATCAAATGCAAGTAAACTTTTGAAACATTTAAATTAGTAGTATTTTATATTTTATTTAATAATTTTACAGCATTATTAAATATAGCATTATTTATTAAACCAAAAATAATGCTAATTTAAATGTTTCAAAAGTTTACTTGCATTTGATAATATGATTTCATGCATCCCACAAGCTGTTAAATGTTACATTCATACACATTATATGATATTATTGATATTCGGCTGTCTTTCATTTATTAAATAAAATATAAAATAATGCTAATTTAAATGTTTCAAAAGTTTACTTGCATTTGATAATATGATTTCATGCATCCCACAAGCTGTAAATGTTACATTCATACACATTATATGATATTATTGATATTCGGTTGTCTTTCATTTTATAAATAAAAATGCAATTACAATTCGCAACCGCTAGATGACAATTGTAGCCCTACTGAGACATGACTGGCAACGTGAGACATGAGAGATCAGTGTTTTGTTTTGAATTTTGTTTTTACACGAGAGAGCACTAAGTTTACTTGTCGGAGAGCAGCGGACAAACAACAAACGATAAAGGACATTCCTACTTGGTCTTGTAAGTATCTGTGTTTTCGTTTTGACGTGTTCATTATTTATCTATATTATTTCTTATTATTATCAATTATAAAAAGTTTACAGCAGTATTAAAATAGTGCAAATAGCTCAGATGTGCAATGCAGCATTAAAACGGATTAATTGCAAAATTGAATAGAGTAAAAGTTTTATCATTTGTACGTTTTTACAAACTCAAACGATTTTAAAACAGCGCAAGAAGAGGCGAAAGAGCAAACAACAGAACAAACACAGCTTTGACAAAAATGAATCAATATTAATTTATACAGTGAACACACACACAGTGCAGTGTCCAGAATTGGACAAACTGAGGAGGAGTTTCAACATCTGGAAAAGCAGTTTTCAAATTGAAAAGATCCGGGCAGCAATGGTAAAAAACAAACAAACAAACCGTGACCGGAAGCCCTTTGGTGCGGTTACCGAAGCTGACAAGGAGTTGTTCCGACCGCCTATAAGGGGCGGAACGCTCAATATAGATTCTCAGAGCTCTGACGGGGCAGAGCAGAGATAACTCTCTGTCCTCTTCAGAGGGAGGAAGCGGAGAACGGAGTGGAGAGCACCTTAGGTATGCAACCGTGCCTTGGTTTCAGGACGACTTTAGTGTCGTTAGGCCCGAATTCCAGGCAGGCAGGGCTGATGCCATATTGTCCCGTTTGCTTGAGAGAGGAGATCCCGTCTCAGCGGAACGGGTCAAGGGGCCGCTATCAACAGCTGAGCTAGCTCTGATAGCCACAGCTGGTTCATCCAAAGGGGGGCCACCAGGAGAACCTTGTGTTTTTGTTCCTTTACTCGCCTGATTACCTGTGGGATCAGGGCGGTCGGGGGAAAAGCATAAAGAAGGAGGATGGGCCAATCGTGGGCCAATGCGTCCCTGGTCTTTGAAAAATAAATTGGGCAGTGAGAGTTGTCTTCTGAGGCGAAGAGGTCCACCTCGGCCTCGCCGAAGATCTCCCAGATCCTCTGAACTGCCTGCGGATGGAGCGTCCACTCCCCTGAGGTGACATTGCTCCTTGATAACATGTCTGATCCTTGGTTCAATTTGCCCAGTATATGCGCTACTTTCAGCGAGCGCAGGTTGAGTTGAGTCCATTCCAGGAGGCGCTCTGCCAGAGTGAAGAGACGCTTCGAGGAGAGGCCTCCCTGGCGATTTATGTAGGACACCATGGACCTGTTGTCCGATCGGATTAGCACATGATGTCCTTTTAGGACTGGCAGGAATAACTGACAGGCTCGACATATTGCTAGCATTTCCAGGCAGTTGATGTGGAAGCCGGTGACATTGCTCCTTGATAACATGTCTGATCCTTGGTTCAATTTGCCCAGTATATGCGCTACTTTCAGCGAGCGCAGGTTGAGTTGAGTCCATTCCAGGAGGCGCTCTGCCAGAGTGAAGAGACGCTTCGAGGAGAGGCCTCCCTGGCGATTTATGTAGGACACCACGGACCTGTATGGCCAGAGCCCGTTCCGGCGTGACTACAGCTCTCACTTGTTCCCAGGAACGATATTTGCTGGATGGGGAACAACGAGCTCTTGGCAAAATTGACTCTGAGTTCCAGGCACTCCAGGTGGCTGAGGAGGAGGGTCCTGTGTGATATTAATTCTGCCTCTGACTGGGCCAGTCGTCGAGGTAGTTGAGAATGCGGATTCCCATCTGTCTCAGAGGGGAGAGAGCCACGTCCATGCACTTCGTAAAAGTGCGGGGGGCCAGGGACAGTCCAAAGGGAAGGACTTGCTCTAAGCTGAGGTGGGAACCATGCAGCTGAATGGCAGAGTATTCGAGCGAATTTCAGTGAATAACCTCGTTTTATTATCTTATTATCAACACCCAGATTGGCACTTCAGGGATAGCCCGACAGGCCTCGGCCCGTGTGACAAGGGGGTGGATTAAATTGAGAGGCTGGTCGCCGTATGGGGACGCCACACTCAGAAGAGGAAATTTGCTTTCCCAGAAAATGCTTTCAAAAAATGCTTCACTCGACTTAATGCTCTCATAGCAGAGCAGTCAGCCCCCGTGCGCGCAGCCTCAGCGTGGGCGTGGCGCAGACGCGTTCAATTTGAAGCTGTCAGTGATAATAATCATTAGTGACAGCCAGTATGGGGACCCCACACTTAGAAGAGGAAATTTGCTTTCCTGAAAATGCCTTCAAAAAATGTTTCGCTAGACTTAATGCTCTCATAGCAGAGCAGTCAGCCCCCGTGCGCGCAGCCTCAGCGTGGGCGTGGCCCAGACGCGTCCAATTTGAAGCTGTCAGTGATAATAATCATTAGTGACAGCATTCTCTTTTAATCCACCTAAAAAAATCAAACCGCTCGTTAGAAGAGGCGTTTTGATGATCTTTATGTGTAAACATTCTGGCAGATCAAAAATGCTGCACGCATTCTCTTAAATCTGCTCATAGCGGATGAGGGGAGGGGAGGGGAGGGGAGGGGAGGGCAGTCTTTATTGAAGAAGGTGAGCCG
>NW_015548256.1:74746-95702 GCF_001515605.1 Sinocyclocheilus anshuiensis
AAAGGGAACCCCTCTGCTAACTATTAATAAGCAGCAAATTAAGAGTTTATTGAGGCAAAAGTCATAGTTATTCATGGCGTTCCACAGGGGTCAGTGCTGGGTCTGCTTTTATTTATCATTTATATTGTACCTCTTGGTCGTATTTGCAAAACTCAGACAGCTCTGTCAGGCCAAAGAAGATGCTCACAGGAAGGGGGATAATGTCTTGTATAAACAGGCTAAATACACACTGGAAAGGGAGATCAGAGTGGCAAAGAGGAATTATTCAGAAAAAATAAGGATTAAATTCTCTTCCACTGACTCCGCATCAGTGTACACTGTGGAAGCTTCTGTCACGAAAACAAATTCCTCTTATGTGTAAATATACCTGGCAATAAAGCTCATTCTGATTCTGATTCTGATTTTTCATTCTTATGGTATTAATTTCCATTTTTACGCTGACGACACAAGTATATATCTCTAAAAGACCTAATGTTTCTCATCCCCCTCCTGACCTCACTAAATGTTTGCAGGACATTAATATCTGGATGACTAATCATTTTTTTAAGTTAAATACCAATAAAACTGAAGCCCTCCTTGTGGGTTCTTGGTCTGTTTTATCTAAAACTCAATCCTTTACCTTGGTTATTCATAATAGTCCTCATATTATTAAATTTTCACGTTCTGCATTTTTTCATCTACCCAACATTGCCAGGCTTCGTTCTTCACTTTCCCAACATAGTACTGAAGTGTTTATCCATGCATTGGTTACATCTCAGATTGATTGCTGTAATTCTCTTTTATTTGGTATTCCTGAAAAACAGCTTAATCAATTACAGCTAATCCAGAATTCAGCAGCTAGGTACGCGCTCACGTACTTTTGATCATATATCTCCAATTCTTTTCCAGCTGCATTGGCTTCCTGTTCGTTATCGTGTACATTACAAAATTTTACTTCTTACATACAAAGCTCTTCACAGTTTGGCACCTAATTATCTTTCAGATCTTCTTCATTTGTATACTCCTTTGCGCTCTTTGAGATCATCTTCTGCAGCCTTATTGTCTGTTCCAAACTTGAAGATGAATTCCTTTGGTGGCAGGGCTTTTAGTTGTGCAACGCCGAAGTTATTGAACTCTTTACCTTTGCGCATTCGCCAGCTGGATTCAGTTTCCCATTTTAAAGCTTAGATAAAAATGTATTTGTTTAGAATATCTTTTAACCTGTTAACCTGCACCCCCCATTTTGGGACTCACAACTGAAAATGACCTACCTAACTTAAAATGGTAACAGTTCCTGACTTCAGTGTGCAACACACACTTTACTATCCATCATCCAGAGTTGATAATGCTCAAAAAGATAAAAAGTTATAGATACTGAAGTGCCTTGAAAAAAATTGTACCACACTGAATTTTTTTTTACATTTCATTTAATATAAAAATACATTAAATCAGACCTGGAGCAATCCAGAAAAGTACACCGTAAAATCCTGAGTGTTAAATGAACACTGCTCGGAGCATATATGGTCCCACTCTACAAGAGTGTTAAAGTAACAATGAAGCGGTGTTAAAGTTAATGAGATAATTATGTGATTAATTAAGTGATGATTGAGCATTAATGATGAACAGCTGCTGTTAACAAGCAGAATCACTGAAGAAAAGAGAAACACAAGAACTACCACTGACTTCAGCCACAGCCTTAGATGAAATCAACTGAAATAAAAGACATTAAATCTCTCAAGATCTCAGCAGAAGATGATTAATCATCTCCACAAACAACATCACCAGCTTCACACATTGCTAACCAGTTAGACTTTTTTTGTATTTCTAAAAATTTCTTATTAAGAAATAACAGAGGTTTAGATGTTAGTTTATTGAAAATAATAACATTTGAAGTCACCGTTTGTGGAGATAAGCATTTGTTTTAGTTGGGCTCTTGACCCTTGACTTTTTAACATTGGTATTTTTTTGGTTGTTGTAACGTGTTTATGAAACACTTTTGTTATGGCAAAAAAAACAAGCGAAAATGTGATCAGGTTAAATAGACCATTTTTTGATAACAAGGTAGTTGTCATTTATATCGTGATTCACTTACGTCATGAGTAATTTAGTTTGTTATTGAACACAACCATGTTTTAATAAAATAATATGAGTAACTTTTAAAAAAAAAAAAAAAAAAGAGAAAAGAAAAAAAAAAAGCACACCAGTTTAGAACGTCTGAACTATTTATACACGCAGACATCAAGAATCAGTATACGAATCTCAACAATGGTGACGATCATCAGACAGATTCATGTTGCATTGCATTCTGGGTGCACCAATCATAACTCATCCATGGATCCCAGCATGCACTGCGACATGAATAAATGATTCAGCTGCATTGTCTTAGTATTTTCTTTTATTCTTACTATTTGCTTTTATTTTTGTTATTTTTGTTGTGACTTTTTACTGCCTTGTTTTGTGACGTTCAAAAATCATATCAAAATTATCAGAATATTTTGTCACCATTGCTGAGATTCACATGCTGATTCTTCATGTCTATGAGTGCCAGAATTTAAACCTTTTTATGAACCATATTTCTAAAAGTGGTTTATAAAGTTTTCTCACATTGTCACTTCATACCATAGAACTGCAATAACATAGAAAGCACGACAGATTTACATAAAATGCAATCAGAGACTCAGACGTATATATTGATTTTACCATATGCACCTTGTCACCACATATGTGCTTTATAACCACAATTGTAACAGCCAATAATAAACTTATGTTTAAAAAATCAACGGTCAAGAGGCAACTAAAGCTATTTAAACACTATTCACCAAAACGGTAAGTTGAAAGAAAAAATAATAATAATCTAAACTTAATTCTCAATAAAGAACTTCTGTTTTAGATACTCCAGAAATAAAGTCTAACTGGTTAGTAATCCATGAAGTTGGTGATATTGTTTTTGGAGTTGTTTAATCATCTTCTTCTGAAATATTGAGAGATTTAACTTCCTTTATTTCAGTTGATTTCATCTAAGGCTGTGGCTGAAGTCAGTTGTAGTTCTTGTGTTTCTCTTTTCTTCAGTGATTGTATAGTCAAACCTGACTCACTGTAGTTTTTGGCCAGGCAGCGCATGAGATGGCTGATATCCCATCATGTTCAACATGAATCTTAAGTTGAATCATATAAACATAAAATAATATTAAATGTCTACATTCACTACGGAACTCGGATGCAAGTTAAACTGAAACTCGGTATGGTAAACAACTCAAAGAAGATGTGTCTTAATAATTGATCTCTGTAGATTTATTACATACAGTGGTTTTCCAGCAAGCAATTTTGCGTTTAAAGGGGTCATATGATGCGATTTCAAGTTTTCCTTGCTGCATTGCACATCTGAGCTATTTGCATTATTTTAACACTGCTGCAAACTTTTTATAACTGATAATTTTATATTGCCATTTTAAATCATTTTTGTATTCTTAAGCTTTACTATCAATTTGGAAGTTTCAAAATAAATCTTATTGTACAATGTATTGTATTGTATTGTATTGTACAATGACAAAGATATTCTATTCAATTAGCTCATGCTCTCTCTGTATCTAACAAGCCATTGTTCAGTCATAAATTCAATATAATAATTAAAATAAATGATGGACTTTGTCAAAGATGAGAGCTTTAGTGAGGAAATGTTGTTTTGGAGAGTTTTTTTTATTTTATTTTTTTGCCATTGCTGCCCGGATCTTTTCCAGATGTTGAAACTCTTAGAAAATAGATGAGCCAGTGCGTCTCAACCTGCTCAGGAGAGGACTGCCCTCACGGTGCAGACTCCAGGATGGACCCAGTGGTTGGCTCTGACTCTGTGGTTAGAGGCGGCTCTCGCTCGTGGTCCGTGGTGGGCATTGGCTCAGGTGTTGAACTCAGGTTCACAATGGAAGATCTCTCGTGCTCTCTAGGACACTCCAGACAGGGATGATGAGTCCCGTCTGGAGTGGGCAGAGAGATGGCTGCTGGAGATGGAAAATGGGCCAAGGAGTCAGAGAAGGTGTTGCTGTCCTCGATGACTCCCATGATAAGGGAGAATCCACACAACCATAGGGTATAATCTGCAAACTCAGCAAAGGGACAGTGATCCTCCCCCAACAGCAACATCTGGTCAAGGCTGTCTTTCCATCCCGCTCCAGATGAGGTGTCTGAATCTCTAATGATCTCAGCAAAACTCATTGTATAAAGCCAGTGTCCGGCTGTTCTGCAAGTAACAGTCTCTCTTGTTTAAGATTCAAGTCGGTCCATCTGTCATGTAAATGTTACTGAAAAGTTGCATGATATATCACGAAGAATATTTTAATCAACACCGAGAATATTCACAAGACTACACAGAAAATGTAATCATATTTAACATTGAACCAACAAAGAACTGAACAATCGTGTATAAATACACAAGAGCAAAAAAAGCGAACTGAAAGAGACAACAGGTGACAACAATTATTAACTAAGGAAACAATAAGAGGGAGTAAATAAGGTTAAAAGGAAACTTAAGAAATGTGTAAATATGAACAGAAATACAGCTAAATTTAATTAAACAAAAAAATTTATTTAATTTTATTTATTCATTCATTTTGTTTACATGTGTTACCCTTGAATTGGAAAGTTACAATTTTGTGTAAGAGCTCATTACTGGTTTCCTGAAGGTGTTTACTGACAATTGTCTTGTTTATTGCAGATTGGTTCAATAGATACTCTTCTTATAATGAGAAGAATGTTTGTCTATATGAGGATTTATTACACACATTAATTCTGACATGTTATTTCAGTGACAGAGGCTCAGCTGCGGTATTAATGTCATTAAGAAAAAAGAAGAGACTCTCTAGAATCTATACTGATTCATCAACACAGTTTCACTGATCCTTTATAAACAGTAAACCCAGGATAGAGCGGCTGAGTGAATGTGGTCTGGACTGTGTGGATGAGGCTCATTGTGTGAGAGACACTGTAGAAGGACAGAGTTCCTGCACTGTGATCCACATACACTCCTATTCTCCTGCTGATGGGCTTTACATGGAGATCAGTCTCTATGTTACTATGTCTGAATGAGTAACTGGAGGAAGAGCAGTACAAACTCCAGGACTGATCATTACGTCCAAACACACACTCAACACCTCCCTTCCTGTTGATGCTCTTATATGAGACTGATATATACACACGTCCACTCCACTCAATCTCACAGTAACAGCGTCCACACACACACTCTCTACACAGCACCTGCTCCCAAACATGAAATCTGTCTGGATGATCAGGATACAGCTGCTCTGTGTCAGTGAATGTAATCACTCTGTTGCTTTCAGACAGCCAGAGGCGTTTATTCACTGTGTTTGGATCCAGAGTGAGCTGATGGAAATCTGATAGAGATAAAAACACATCAGAATCAGGAATTATGAATCTGTTTGACCATTTCATGCAGCTGAACTCTTCATGTTCAGTGTATCATCAGATTACCAGGTATCCTAAGCAAATCATCATTTACTGCATCAATTAAAACTCTTCTGTCATGTTTTCTTTAACCTTGTACAGGCAGAACAAGAACACAACAAAGTGAGATTTACTGCTTGTTTTCTTTCTGACTTACATTGTAAGAAGTCGGTCCTGATCCTGGGAACAATGTTGGTTAATGTGACTGTGGAAATCAAGACATGAACAGTGTGATTCGCATGGCAAGAGAAAATGATCCCTGCATCCATTCTAATACGATGTTCTACATGAATATCTCATTTATGAAAGCACATGATGAGATCTTTTTGAGCTTGTCTTTGTAAAAATTCTCCAACAGAGAAAAGATATTTTGTCTCTACTGTTTACGGAGCCCAAACCATGAATGTATGCATGAACTGATTAAAGATTTGATTTAATATGAGAGAATATTACTCCGATGTCATTCTGTCCATCATACAAATCCCATTGCTTCAGAAGACTTGGGTTAAACCACTGAAGTTGTATGGATTACTTTTATGCATGAGCAGTTGTATTATATGCACGGAGCCCTGCACATAACATGCACGAGAATAAAATAAAAATGACAAAAGAATAAAATAAAGCATATTTCATTATCTTTGGAACCTTGGAAGGGTTCAATTTGAGCAGATGATTTTAGCATCACTGTCATCGTCAGAACGTATCCCCAGTACATTCAGCATCTGGATCATATTCACAATCTCAACCATATCCTCAAAACTATCATTTTCAGTGTCTTCAAAATCAATATTTTGATCGCTGGCAGATTATTCACCACATCCACCATCAAATGACAGTGACAATTATATTTGATTGCGTACAGTAACTGTAGAAAAAAAGCCATTTAAGCCAGTTCAATCACTTCATCATTGTGTATCAAACATCGCCACCTTGAGGAATAAAGGTGAAGTGCACTTAATTGAGTCATCGGATATTTAATTATTGTTGCATAGGAAAAATATACTTACACTATTACATACCTTGTGTTGCTAGCGACTCTATACACTTTTTACAAATATTTAATTGGAAAACAGACACTCTCTTACATTTTTTTTCCTGGTTATATTGTTTATAATCAATAGAGTAGTGAATAACGTCCCTGGTCACTAAAGACCCAAGGTATTTAAGGAATAAAAGCAGGGGCCCTGTTCTTTCTTTTGATATATTGACTCTTTACAAACAACAAAATGTTCTAGGTGCCTAAAACTCACAATTGTCTTTTATTATTATTATTATTATTATTATACACTGTAAAAAATGATTGTGATTTTAACAGTAAAAGACTAAAAATGCTTACAGCTGCTGGTATTTTACTGTAAATGTCAGAGATTGTTTTTTTTTTACAGTGTATTTATTATTATATTTTGGCTTGTGACTTTAGTGACAACTTTGCAATTGCAACTTGACAATGTACATCTCACAACTTTGACTTTGTCTTTATTATATTATCAATTATGTTATGTTGCATTTCTTATTGTGCCTGTAAAGAACTGCTGATTGTGGTGGCTTCTGCCACTTTTGTGAGAAATCACTTGAGGTCTTGAGGTTTTGACACCAGAAGAGAGACTTTATTATCAGAGATAATGAAGCTGAGAGACTCTGCAGAGAATCTAAATAGTCTGTGTCTGCACACTCTTTTACACAGTTTTTCCTCAAGGTGTGTTCTATACATTTCATATATAGTCGTAGCAGACAGGAGGCCTCAATTTATGTTTTGTGAAAGGAAGAGGCCTCATCGTATATTTTGTCTAATGTCAAAATAGGACGTGCAACTTCACCATATGTATGCACATTCCATTCTCATGCAGGCTATACACACAGGCAAATATATGATTATAATAGTAAAATACCTTGATACATAAATGGCTGTATTGCATTTCTAAGAATGACTGTGAATAACTTGTTAATAGTTAAAAGTATAATGTTACAAACCTATATAGTGAGTAAATGTTATTTAAAAATACTCACTTAAAAAAAATTTCAAATATACTTGAATAACTGCAATTCCAGACTGTATAAAAACTGATTTTCCTAGTACTTTTTACTAAATTGTTAGTATTACTAATAATAGCATAATTGGTGTCAATTATTATTTCTTAGGCACATTATATTGTGAATATGCTATTTTTTCTTGTAATGTTGTTTTCTCAACATTAAACGTGCAGTTAATTTATCAGACACTATCAGAAAATTATGTTAATTCAATGTGTAATAAGCCTATAATGTAATAATCTATAAACCTATGAGTATTTAAAGATTGATTCAAGACTAAACATTAATGACTGGAATTGTTAAAAAGCATCTGCACAACAAACCTAATGTGGGAATCACCATGATCACACTTGACAAATTGCATGATGCTTTGTGAAAAAATGTGCATTCTTAAAGGCCACATCTGTAAGAACTAACTCAAAATTTGGGTTTCTCTGTACAGACAGTGATCAATATTTACCCCTCATCAGTTTTGATTCGGGTCCAACAAGCACAGGATCCTCAATGCTGTTCTCAGCCTGAACTGTGTGAGAGAGAAACAGATCAGAACGATACAGTGACATTAAACCACGTAAACACATCAGCAAAGCAAAGGGGAAAACTTCTGTAAACCATTAATTATATTAAAATAATTTTACAGGGCCTTTTTCATATTTCAAATAAATTAAAAAAATAAACTTTTTAGTTTCACTTTTATTTAATTTTTTTAAATGCTACGTTTAACTTAAGTTTCACTTGAAACTGTTACCTTGCTTTTGTTTGTTCTCTAACTCTTTAGCCAGATAGTTATGGTTCATCTTCCGCAGGATGTCCACCGTGATCATCTCAGCTTCTTCTGGTCCAAAGCGCTTCATCAGCAGATCCACTGTGTCAGGAGCATCTGCCTTCTCCAGCGGCCAGAAGCCGCTCTGAAACATACGCCATCGTCTTTCACTGATTCACTCCTGCAAGAATAAGTAGAACAGTCATTTGATTTGTGTTTAACAGCTGTATGTACTTTGAAACGGTTAAATAATTGTTTATTAATGAGCAAAAAGAAAATAAATTGTGATACATTCTTAGTGAACTGTGTATTTACTAACTTACCATGAAAAATTAGGACGTTTGTATACATTTCTTGTTCTGTACTTGCGCCTGGAAAAAAAAAAAAAAAGCCCTGATAGTGAACTGTGTATTTACTAACTTACCATGAAAAATTAGGACGTTTGTATACATTTCTTGTTCTGTACTTGCGTCTGGAAAAAAAAAAAAAAAGCCCTGAAACTTATCCTTGGGAAAGCTTTACTTTAAGCTAAACCAGAAAATTACAGGAAGACAAATGAAACTGGTTTTCCAAGTGGCATGAGAGAGTTTTGTGTTGTGACTTGTAAGCCAAATCAGATGTTAGAGGCAGTGTGTGTTTTCTTCTCATTGCTCAGTAACACCTGTCAATATGTATTATGCAAAAAACATGGGTGTTCAGTAATGTGCCTGCTGCTGAAGAGATGTGTAGCTTAACAAGGTTAATAAACTCACATGTTTAATTATAAAGTATACTTGTATCCAGGTAATCTTCGTACGCCTCATAATAACAACCCAAACATGACATGGTGTCAGTGTAAATGGACTTTATGAACAAGGATGGATGTTGCAGGAGTTCAAACGCCAGCAATGAACTGGGAAGCAGCCAGTCTGCCTGAAGCACGGTGCAAGTTCAAACAGCACACAGAGATAATGTTCTAAAAAAAAAAAAAAGAATGAAAATGTAGGTTTGAAGAGCCATTTTTAATACATGGTCACTGACTGCAGACGAAGCAAAGATCGTATTATGTTGAGCCCAAAGCAAATGTGTTATTTGCACATTATAATTCCATGAGATCATGAGCGTTTTGAGCTTGTTAAGAAGGACTGTAATTATGCAAACAGTTACGAGATGATCTCTGTAAGTACAAGAAGTTCAATATGATATCGATATTTTTTGTTACAATTTAAACAATATTGATATCGATACTGATTATTTCTTAAATGGGTATGTGGGTAAGTAAAAACATTCCATTTAAAGACAAATCACATTTACATGACACAAACTGGCTATTAATAACACATTTATCACAATAGCAAATATGAGCAGATTTAAAAAAAATTCTGTGTACCAATAAGTTTAAAATCTCATTTTACTGAAATAGCGTGATTAAATAATAATACATTTATTATAAAATCAGGGTATCTTCAGGATTTTTAAAATCCTATGGTAACA
Organism: Sinocyclocheilus anshuiensis; assembly: GCF_001515605.1. Classification (NCBI taxonomy): domain Eukaryota; kingdom Metazoa; phylum Chordata; class Actinopteri; order Cypriniformes; family Cyprinidae; genus Sinocyclocheilus; species Sinocyclocheilus anshuiensis. The sequence goes on from NW_015548256.1 coordinate 84,447, forward strand.
TATTACACCATAAAATGAGAGTTATGATATGAACTCTACAACTTCACCGTATATACCTCAGCCAGGCAAGGACGTTCCTGTCACAGTCACACTGTGCAGAAAGTCACTATCTGACAAGGATACAAGCCTTAGTGAAGGTATAGACATTCAATATTCAGTCTTCCTGTCAGTGACTCAAAGTTGAAGAAATCAGAGCTGGAAAAAAAAGGACATACATTTCCAGGCATTAAAAGGAGTCATATAAAAAGAGGTCTGTCTGAGGAAAAGAGAGGAAAATGTCCCCTGGATCCCCTGGAATGAGCTTTCTCACCTGCGTGGATTAATCTGTGAGATGGTGGTGAGAAGATTGTTGTTCCTGCAAGCCTTCATTCAGACATGCCGTCACATGAAATTATCACAAGGGACGTTGGCTTACATGCTCATTTACAGTAAATACTGTAGCTCATGTTGTACCTGGTTTTACTACAAATAAAACCTAAAAACCATGGTTTTACTACAAATAAAACCAAAAAAAACATGGTTACTATAATAAAAACCATGGTAACCACAAATTAACCCTGATTTTGCTATACTAACCATAGTTTAACCATGGTATTTGTAGCAAAACTGTGGTTATGTAGCAAAAAAATGTAATAAATACGCCAAAAACCATGATTACTACACTTTTACTCTAGTAAAACCATGGTTAATTTTCGTAAGGGCTGCCCTGTGCCCTGTTAAACCCAGCCACTTTCCAGTTTTAGAATAACAATATTGCCCCTCCTGCCTATTATGACCAAAGAATTGATTTACACACATTTTATAGCCGCGTTCATTTCAAGCCAATACGTTTATTACACAGTTGTGCCCAGACAGTTTCACGGCCCTGTTGTTCCTGATGCGTCCAGTAGGGGTGTACAGTATGCTGTACAGTATGAGCCATCAGAACAGAAGCGACACGAATAAGAGGTATGTTAAATAATCGCTAAAGTTATTCTTGTTCAGCAATCGTGCAACTGTAGCACACCCGCCGTCCGACTGGTGGTGCCGCAGTAAGTTTTCTGTTTAAATAGTTAAATGATTAGCTAAGAGTCGATGTCAATTAATTTTAATATGTTAATATATATAAATATCTATAGTCATATTAAAGTCTATAAATGTCTATAAATGTACTTTTTGACCGTCAGGTAGATGCAAGTAGTAACATCTGCATGTAACATTATGCTATTTGTTTTCTTTGTTTAAAGAGCTTAGACTTTTGCGTGTGTGCTAGCTATTTTGATTGTTTCTCTTGCAGATTGGAAATGCCTGCATGAAACTCGTATATGAAGATGTTTGAGCACATGTACAAATCTTTTTCACATTTTTTTTTATATCAGCTGTAGTTTATTTGAGAGTTTTTAGAGAGTTTCTTCAGTTTGTTTCATTCTTGAAGTCCTTCCTTGCCAGTGGAAATAACTGACCAAAGTGAGGCAACACAGCACAGATGAAAAAATGCAATAAATCATCAGCATAGTCATAAGGCATCAATCAATCATGCCTTGTCATTGTTTTCATTATCATCTCAGTAAAATTCCCACATGGCAATATTCACATTTCTATACTTGATAACCTACATTTAAACAATTTAAATGAAATTAAAACATTTTAATTATGAATCTGCCTGTTTATTGTCAGTAACTAAAGTAATGGTATGTAATTATAGTATGTATTTGTGATTAAGCTATAGCATGTGTGCATTTATACTGAATGTTTTTAGACTACTGTTTTTCATAGTTATATTTTTACCGTGGTATTGAGGTGCTACCTATATGTGTGGTTTTAACTGTGTTTATCATGATTTAAATGTATGCTACTATAGGAGACCAATGCTTAATTAATAAAAAATAAAAATAAATCCTTGGTCAGAATAAATTTAACCGTATAAAACTGAGGTTGCTACAATTTTTACAGATGTTACTGATTTTGATAATGAACAAAAATGTACCTCCGCATCCTAACTCAAGCTACTATCAAATGTGCATTTCTAAGAGACAAAAAAGTGATATTATTATTATTATTAATATTATCAGGCAACCCAAACCTGTTTCTTGATTTGAAACAATATCACTCATTAGAACATGCAGAAACTAAGAATTTTTTTTTTTTAAATTTTGTTAATATTTAATATTAATATTTTTATTCATGTACAAAGTATGTTGAGTACTTTTTTTTAATAGTAAAGCACTATTTTAATTTTTGTTCAGTATCCATTTGAAAAACTATCGGTTGATTAATCGGTATCGGCCAGTGTGGTCCAACCTAGCTATCGTTATCGGTAAAATCCACTATCGATCGTCCTCTACTATTCATAGCTCTAGCAAGCATCCATCCCTCTGTTACTGAGCAGATAGATTTCCTTTTATTAATCACTTCCCAAATCTAGATCTAAAGGAACAAAAAAAGATAATATACGAGTGGATGAAAAACAACAGGAAGAAGATTTAAAACTTTCCATCAGTAAACACAGGCTATCATTAAAGCGTGAACTGTCAATTGAATGAAAGAGATGGGGCATATATAGTGAACAGGTGATTGCAATTAGGTGAGCATAATGAGTAACCAAGGAAACAGGAATAAACACAGGAAATGGAAACTCAAACTGAGAGTCCTTAATAATATCAAAATAAGAGTCCTGGGACACAAAAGAGCAGAATCAAGTGACATGTTAACTGCAGTCGTAAATGTCAGGATGAATACAGTGTCATTGAGATTGGTGTGAGTATTCATTAGAGATGCACACAGTATTTGACTGATAAATCATTCAATAGAATAACCAACACTTTATAAAAGAAAACATACATTTCAAATCTGACACAGCTTTATTGAAGAGATGGAGATGAATAGTGTTACATTGTTTCAATAACAAACCTTTATAACACATGACTATTAATTAATGAGTTTACCTGTTTTTCACTTTCTCTCTGCAGGCTGAGTTTCTGCAGTATTGAAGAGAAAGGCTGTGCTGCTCTGAGTTCAGCTCTGAGATCAAACCCCTCACACCTGACAGAACTGAATCTGAACTATAATAAACCAGGAGATTCAGGAGTGAAGCTGCTCTCTGCTCTACTGGAGGATCCACACTGTAAACTGCAGAAACTACAGTGAGTGTTATCATATTACTGAACACAAAAACTAACAAACAAACAAAATCATTTCAAGTTAAAGGGAAAAATAAACATTCTGTCATCACTTTACTCCTCTCAAGTCATTCCAAAACAGTGTGACTTTCTTCTGTGGAACATAAAAGAAGATATTTTGAGAAATGTTTTTGTCCACACAATGGAAACAAATGTAATGTTTTTGTCCACTCCAAATGTAATGCCAGTCATTTGTCCATGTGTAGCTATTCATTCATCACTCATTCATTATAACATGAGTCAAAATAAACAGTACAATAATCCATAACTCAGTGAGAGGATTCAAGAAACACCAGACAAGAATGAAAATATTCAAGAGAGTAAATGAGTAACTTTCAAAACTTAAAGATAGTGAGATAAATACATACTCTAGTTTCTAAACTGGAAACAAGACACATTAGACAACAATCAGAAATTCAAGTTCAAACTTCATACAAAACTTCAGGAAAGCAGGAATAACATCTGCAGGAGAATATTTATTTTTATTCTCCCTTGTCTGCCCTTTGATTGTTTTAATTATTATACATAAGAATATGTATTGTTTTAACTAAATTTTGTATTATTGTTGTTTAATGTTTAGCACGTTTCCACGGTCTGAAGCTGGAAATGCTTTGGAAATTCATTTGTATGTTGTTTTTAATGCTAATAGAACTGAACACCAGCTGTGTTTGAATGAGGATAAGCACTTGCAGTGATAGTGTTCATGTGGAGCAGCATTTACAGCAAACCAAACACTCAGAGACACTGAAAACACTGGCTCTTGAGCTGCTCGTGTGTAAATGAATGCAATGCCACTCTTCACACACAAAACTCTTTAGATTTTTTGATGATTCAAAAGTTGTGGATCTCATTTCATTGCCGGAGACTTATTTTGGATTGTTTGCCCAAATCAAGTTTCTATCCCTACATACAGTACAGTTAGGGGCCGATCATACAGAATTACATTTTACATTGCACTGTGCTGATTTTCTGTTTTTCTACATGCTCTAGACAAAGTTAAAACATTGTGTCAGGTTAAAAGTAGTTCAACTTTTAATAAAATTGCTGATGAATGAAGCTACACTTCATTCATCAGCAACATATAACATGATAAAACATAACACATGATATGCATCAGTAAAATAACATGCAAATCAGACAAGAGAAAAATATATTGATGCATGACATAACTAAAAAAATAAAATATAATAAATGCACACAGGATAATAGTGAATTCTGCAGCTGGAGGCTTATCCAGGTAGATGCCAATCAATCAAGGACAAACAACAGGCTTCCATCCTCTGGAATATACAGCTTCTCTAAAAAGTTTCTTAGCTGCCATTGAGACAATATTACAATGAAATGGGTTTTTACAGGTTGAGTAACAGTAATTTAATTTAGTTATATTTAGCTTGCCATTGTCGCCTTTTGGTTTGCTTAGTTGTGGACACTTGATATTTGCCAATATTATTGACTTCACTGTACAGACACTGTTGGATGAGAACTGAACTGAGCTGATGATGACATCACTGTTTTCTCCACAGCTGCTTTACAGATTAATTAAAATCACTCCAAAATTGATGGACTTTACACATTTTTTGAACCAAACTGAATCAACAATGACCTGATTTCACCTGAATAATGACTGTTTACTATTGTCTTTTTAGAGCTGCTTTACAGCAGAACTGAATTCTGTTTGCATCACTGAATCATTATTTTATTGTTTATCACTGTCAAGCTGCTTTGAAACAATCTGTAGATTTAAACTCATTCCATAATTGATGGATTTACAGTTATGAAAATAATAGAAAAACTGAGCCAAACCCCAGACATTTTATGGAATTTAGAAATCCTGGCCAGTACATGTCTGGGAAAAAGAGGATGTATGGTCAAACACACACACAGACACAGACATACACACACACACACACACACACACACACACACATTTGTTTTTATGGTTTTTGGGCTCACACACTCACACACACACAGACACAGACAGACACAGACACAGACACACACACACACACACACACACACACACACACACACACACACACATAAACCCAGCTCAAACCCAAACAATGGACAACCAAAGAAACTCCTAGAAACAGGTACTTCCATAAACATCTGAAACAAAGTATTAACAGACTAAAACCTGAGACAGTTTAGTGCAGGGGAGTCTGTTCTGCACAATCCTGTTCCTGGAGATCTGCCTTCCTGCAAAGTTCATCTCAACCCTGATCAAAGACAACTGAACCAGCTAATTAAGATCTTCAGGAGCAATTGATCATTTCAGGTGTGTTTGATCATGTCTGGAACTGAACTCTGCAGGTAGATCTCCAGGAACAGGTCTGGGCAGCACTGGTCTACTGGTGGACTGAGCATGTAGCATCACACTAGCTGGCATGAGTGTAGTCACTGTCTCACCTGCCAACTATTCTATTTTTAAATTTATTTTAATAATATTTTAATTTAGAAAAGTCCATTTTTGAACTGGTGGTGGTGCTATAGAGTCGGGTCAAGAGACCCCAAAATTTGTCAGATTACTATTCAGGACCAAAACTATAAGTGTGCCAAATTTAGTTATTTTCCCACATTCGGTTGATAGGGCTGCCATTGACTCCCATTCAGGACAAAGAATAATAAGAAAATCAACATAAACAATAGGGGCTATGACCCTTCAGGGCTTGGCCCCTAATATAAATAAATCAATAAATAACACTAATAATAATAATAATAATGTAGTCATATATTTTCATGCTGAGCTAATCAAAATGACCAGACCTGATCAAAGTTGAAAGTCAAATGGCTTTGTGTGCCATTGAGAAGGTGATTAGCTACTGTACACCTGATTGAGTTTATAAGTCATTTTTAGGAGCGGGTGATTCTTTTTCCAGCTCAGTGATTCAGTTTTTTTTCCCTGACATGTTGAAGAATCAATCCAAGATGGCACCGCAGATGGCTTCTTTTATAGCTGCATACTACACATACACTGTAACTATAACAATATCTATCTATCTATCTATCTATCTACATACATACTATAACTATAGACTCTATATATAAACTATATTACTATACTATATCTTTAGAATATTTATTATGTATATTTGTAGTATGTTTACATATATTTAGTATGTTTGTTTGTATTCTATCTACATACATACAGATAGATAGATAGATAGATAGATAGGTAGATAGATAGATAGATAGATAGATAGGTAGATAGATAGGGGGATAGATAGATAGATAGGTAGATAGATAGATAGATAGATAGATAGATAGATAGGTACGTAGATAGATAGATAGATAGATAGATAGATAGATAGATAGATAGATAGGTAGGTAGATAGATAGATAGATAGATAGGTAGATAGATAGATAGATAGGTAGACTTAGTATGTTTTAGGATTGTGATTATTTAGTTGTAATGAAATTCATGGTCATATTGACGTACCACATTTTAAGTCATTTTATTTTTTTTTTTGTATCTTCATGAACCTTTTTTATATTGTTAATATGCACAATATACAGTACGTTATAATATAATCCTGAAGATGAAAAGAAAATTCATTTGAATTTGAAAATTCAAATTCATTAGATTTAATTCTAAAAATAGCACATGACAATGTGTTCATATAGTTTAGGACCTAATGCAGCCTCAAGAGGGCGCCATGAGATAAGATGCCACAGAGTTTACCAGCAGAGTGCTAGAGTCTGCTGGTAAACTCTGTAAAGTATGATTTGCATGTTAGATATGAATACTTTTAAAATATATCTCCAATTTAAAATAGATCAAATAGATCACTATTTTAAAATTTATCTAACTATGACTCTGGGATTTTACAAATCCTGGTAAATATTTGCTTTAAATATTTATTGCCAAGCTTTCTTCCAATGTATATTATTCATAATGAAATAATATAATAATATATACCATAAACAACTCTAGGAATTTGGTGTTATGTTTTCAAGACAATTTTTGGATAATAAAATTTCAAATTTAAATAGCTGGTTAAAATAGCTGTCTTCCATCACATACCTTCCAACCCGTCGATGGCGATCGACTGGTAGATCTTTATCACTGTCCCAGTAGATCCCGAAAATTACAGTACAATAACTACAAAAATGCATTACATTTCTGGGGCTATATTAATGTATATTAATGCCAATTTCGATGGCAATGGCATTTTCTTCTCCTCCGTATAAAGCGCGGCTCTGCTTTGTTTACAGCGGTAACCAAGGAAACGCTATAGTGCGGTCGGTTCATAAGCAGTGTTGCCAAGTCCGCAGTTTTCCCGCGGAATTGGGCTAACGTTACTTCAACACTGTTGCTGTTGTTGTTCATGTCCGCGGGTTGAAGCGACCCCAATAACGTGATATTTAGTCCCTGGAATGCGAATTTTACTGGAAGATCCCCGTTCATAAAGGCCGAGGTCAGGGATCTTGGGCCTAAAAAGTTTGGTGACCACTGCCTTAGACTGAGGTTGGTGACTTGGAAGCTCAGCTGTTGAGGTGTTGTGGCACATGAATTGAGAGATTTTCAGGATTGTGGATGTCCCTCACCAAAAAAGAGAGGAAAGGTGAAGCAACAGTACACAAATTGTCACAATCCCACAAAATATCACTGAAACTTGGGTGGTTGTCCATTTACGTGGGTTACTGATGCTGGTAAATGTCAGACATTCAGGTAAGTCCATTGACTTCCAGGTCTCTTGGAAATAGTTATTTATATTCTTCGACAGGATTGGGACTGGAGGCAAAGGTGAAGCTGGTCGGCCTTTCCTGCTTCCTCTGAAGTCCTGGCACCATTAGAACTCTTTTGGTTTGAGGGTCATCTGAGCTGCCTGAAAACCAGGTTCATCTTGTACAAGGAAATCTACCGGTAAAACACAAACGGTGAGCAATCAGCAAAATGTGTTGCTGTGAGCTGCAAAAGAGAGGAAAACAGTCAGGTTTATCAAGTAGGCATCCCCTGGGAGGTTGTCTCTCGCCCCCTCTAGCTCCTCGTTTGTTATGTTTTGGAAGACAGGTAGGCGGTCAGCTTGCCATAAAAACTATTATGTAGAAGTCGCTCTCCTCTAGGCAATCTGCACATAAAACAGAGCATTCTTTCTGTATGAAAACTGGAAGTGGACAGTCTATTTGTAAATGATCAAAAAACACTTTCCAAGAATTCCTGGTACAGACATTTTGACCTTGGACCGACTCCTCAGCAGCACTGATTTGAAGAGCTCCTTGGCCAGCTCTTCATAGCACATCGCTCATCCTCTTCTCCAAGAGGACACTCTCCTCCAGCATGTCCAGCCCCTCGCCCCCCAGGGGAGGTTTCTTCATTAGGGCGATAGGGCGACGCACCACCAAAGTGGGAAAGGGAGGTATTCCTATATGTATCCTCTGGATATATCGTCCAAGCAGTGTAGAGTCATGTTCTGGGGAGTATCGCCCCTTTTTGGCCGATTTCACTCTGGCCGAGAATCGCTCTTGACTGTTCTCATAGACTTCCATAAAAAGTTTTTTTTTTTCGAACTGCAGGCACTGCAATGTAATCTCTATGAGTTCCGGAAGGGCGAGCACTAACATGTTTTTGTCATCATACGTAACCTTAACTTGTGCAGCGATTGGTGGGAACAAACATACCTCTATTATTAAGAAATATGAAGTCAGGACTAGTCTGTATGGGCAGAATATAGCAACCAGTCTCTCACCAGTAAAGTTTTGATGGATGACGATTGTAATGGAGGTAAAGACGATTACAGTGACATACAGGAGTCATACACTATTAGATGCGCGAGTCCATTATTATTAATGTGCAAACGAACACATAAATGCACATGTCTCTCTGATAGCTTTTTGCATGAGCACATTTCAGTATGGTTGCATGTCTGGCATGTGTTTTCTAATGGACACTCGCTGAAGAAGCGTGTTTTTATAGGAGTTTGCTGCGGTCAGAGCTGTTTATATACATACGGGCATCAAAACTCCCTCTAACAGAGGAACTGTTCACTGGTCATGTTGAGCTGCCTTCAGATCACCACATTTGACAAAGTCAGAATCTTTTTATTTGCTTTTTTAATTTGTGTTTTGCTCTGTTTAATAGTTCTGAATGGATCCGTATATATCTATATACAGTCAGGCAAGGGCGTAGTTTGGTTCGAACACTGGGGGGGTTGAAGTGTGAACTGTTTTAGGGGAACAGTTATGAGCTCTTTCATAAGGTTTATTTATTTGGTTGTTTGCTTATATGCAGAGCTAGATTACTTACATTGTAATCCGTTACTGATTCCAAATTACATGACAAAAATTGTAGTCATTAACGTCATCCATTACATTTCACATTTTAAGTAATATAATCAGACTACTTTTTGATTACTTTTAGATTACTTTTGACCAAACTTGTTTATCACATTGATTTAAATAGGATAATCGGTAACACTTTACAATAAGGTTCATTAGTTAAAATTAGTTAACTACTTTAGTTAACATGAACTAAGAATGCACAATACTTCTACAGAATTTATTAATCTTAGCTAATGTTAATTCCAGCATTTACTAATGCATTATCAAAAATTAAAATCAAAAGCTGTGCTTGTTAACATCAGTTAATGCACAGTGAATTAACATGAACCAACAATGAACGACTGTATTTTCATTAGCTAACATTAACCAAGATTAATAAATACTGTAATAAATGTACTATTCATGGTTCGTTCGTATTAATTATTTTATTTGTTTACCTGCATGTCATGTGATCATTAACCAACATCAGAGAATCATGAACATTCAAATGTGATTTTATTATTAAAATATTTATTTTAAAAAGGGGTACTTCAAGTAAATATATTAGGTGAAAGACGTTCAGATAACAAAAAAGCTTGGGAATGTCTGCATTACATAAGAAATGACGTGAATTTGTGCATTTTAATGTGTTTGAAAGACAATTCCAAAGACATAACACATGGTTAAATAATCCACTGAGTGATAATTCAAATAAAAATATATGTGTTCATCAGTAGTTGATGCAATGTTGAAACACTTCTTAAACCTCAAATGATTTTTTGTAAATCCAGTGGTCAAATGCTGTGTGGCCACCTGACTAGTGACTAGTCTTTGTGGGAAAATCCACAAAACCGGAAGACTCTCTGAATGCATATAAGCGTAGGCTATTTTAGAAAGGAACATTTAAAAGATAAAGAGGAATTAGGGAGAATCAAATTATGAATTATTTATTGCTATTGCGTGAATAATATGTAATCATGTAATCAATAAAAAGTAACTGTAGCCTGATTATGAGTGTTTAAAAATGTAATTTAATCTAATTAAAAGTACTTCATTTTTTGGAATCTGATTACGTAATCCAGATTACATGTAATCAGTTACTACCCAGCTCTGCTTATATGTTTATTTTTGTAAAATGGTCTTTTATGTGATTATTCACACATGCAAAGTTGGTTGATAACATAACTGCAAAAAAGTCATAGACTATAGTTAACAATTACTTGTTTACATAGGAAATATAATGTATTTTATATTATTTAGACACTTACAGGCTATAGTTTGACAATGTTCTAATTCAACATGCCTTGGGAAGTCAGTCTGACTTTGTCACGTTTATAGACCTTGGGCCCGTTCTTCGTACGTTGCTAACTCGGTTAGCTGGATTTGATTGTTAAAGATTTGGCATGATCTTGGATTATTTGGTTCTTCGAAGCTCATCCTGGACTCGCTGTCATAGCAACAGATCCGTAAGCTTAAACCTGCTCTGGAGCAGACTTATTTCATGTAAACAGGGTTAGATTGCATCTTTTTAATTGGAATTGATATTTAAAAGATCCACGCATAAAGATCCACGGCTGGCACAACAAAATAAGCTTAAAGGGTTAGTTCACCCGAAAATGAAAATTTTTACTCACCCCCGATGCATCCTAGGTGTATATGACTTTCTTCTTTCAGACGAATCCAGTGAATCCAGTATTAAAAATTGTCTTTGATCTTTCAAGCTCTATCGTTGTACTCAGCGGGTGTTGCAGTGCTTCGCTAAAATTATTACGTTTTGAATATGGATATTTTTCTTACAAAAACGCATCGATTCACTACAGGAGGCCTTTGTTCACCC
>NW_015548256.1:95876-103875 GCF_001515605.1 Sinocyclocheilus anshuiensis
TAATATAACTCCGACTGGATTCGTCTGAAAGAAGAAAGTCATATACACCTAGGATGCATCGGGGGTGAGTAAAACAGCCTAATTTTCATTTTTGTATGAACTAACCCTTTAAACCTGCTCGGGAGCATCTGTTACAGAGGAGGCTCCCGTACCGCCTCCTCCGCACCACCAGAGGGAACCGTCTCCCGAATATTAGTCATGATTGTTATCTGCCTGCCCCGACTTGGATTGTTTCACCTGGACTCTGTTTGCTTGCCGCCTGCCCCAATCTCTCGCCTGGTACACGACTCTGTCTCAGCCTTGTCTCTGCTGTTCTACATTGCCGGTATTTGACCCTGTATTGTCTGACTATTCTAAATAAAAGCTACAAATGGATCCACACGCTTCTGACTTGTCACAACAGCATCTTATTTCATGTAAACAGGATTAGATTATATCTTTTTAAGTGGAATTGATATTTAAAATCTGTCCCAGCCACTGCTACTCTATTACAGGAGTACCCTACTAATCCAGGGACAATTTAAAATAATAAACATTTAAAAATTAATTTGAAAATAATATTATAATGTTGTGTAATCTATAATACTATAGACACAGCCAGTTTTACTCAGCTTGATGGAGCGCAGGAGATGCAGATAACGTGATCTTGACCCTTAAGAAACTTTAATTAATGCTGTCACATAACAAATCTGCCTCAAATATAAAATTACATGAATTGCTAATTACAACATTGAAATAAAAATGTAAAGCCCGTACAAATACTAGAAATTGTGAATATAAAAATTGAGAATCATGTAAAAAATTAAAATAAAAACAGTGCACATTTCTATTAACATTTTTGTAGTTTTGTTCACTTGGCTGTTTCCTTATAAAGGTCCAGCAATTTGTCAAGTTTTTCATCAGGTGTCTTTTTTAATTATATGATGTCATTACGTTGCTTTCTTGCCACCAGCCAATCACTGCACTGCTGATCGTGGTTTCGCGTATCAATACATCTGCCCTTTATGCCGAGTTCACATTGCACGATTTTAGCCCGATTTTTCACTCGCCGACAGGTTTTGCGAAATCGCCGACAAATTGACAATCACGCAGTGTGAATTATCAAAGACGCAATCTGAGGGAATCGACGCCCGTGAAATATTTGGCATGCTAAATATCTGGAGCTGTCGCCGATTCACAATCACGCTGTGTGAAATGAGTTCTGACTGAAAAACACATCGGCGATGACCTACAGCCAATGAGAGACCAAGATACAGGGCAGCTGGAAGTTCGGGGAGGAGTTATATGAAACGTAGTTTGCGGACCAATGTTGCCAAATCCGCGATTGCCGCCGGTTGTTTTTTATGTCAGCAGGTTGAAGCGACCCCTATAACTTGATATTTAGGCCCTGGAATGTGAATTGTACCAGGAGAACGCCGCCAAAAAAATTTGTATTTTACCTTAACCCCCCTCCCTGAACGCGATTTTTACTGGGGGACCCCCTCGAAAGCAATTGGGCTATTTTCAGGCTAATTTTGAGTAGTAATTGGGCAGGTTTTGTAGCGAAAACCTGGCAACCCTGCACCAGGCAGAGCTGTCAGCGATTCTTCCTATTGTAAAGTCATGTAGTGTGTAACCTCCTGTCGTCGTTCCATCGTGCAGTGTGAACACAGCAACAACTGAATGCTACCCCAGATAGTCGATGCGACGTCTTTGAAAATCGTGCAGTGTGAACTCGGCATTACGGGGAACATGAGAACGTGCAGTAATCTTAGACAACTTAATCCAGATATTTTAATCAAATCCGCAAATTTGTTTGAAGAACCAAATTAGCCAGAGATCAGTTATTATGATTAGAAGATCTGCTATCTTTCAAATCATCTCAGATGTGTTAAGCAAGGTACGAAGAACGGGCCCCTGGTTTCTGTGTTTCCCTGTTCTCCCACCTTGTTTTGGTCATTGACCAACTTTCTGTTCCCCCTTGATTGCCTTATTCAGTTCACCTGTGTTTAGCTAATTAAGTCTTTAGTCCCTCATTTGTGTTTGTGTAAAGTCTCCCCGTTTAGTTTTCTTATGGTTGCTGGTTATTAATGTTGGATATGCTTTGCTTTATGTTGCTTTTGGTCTCCAATTTCCCGTGGATGGATATTGAAAACCTTTTGGATCCGTATTCCTCGTCGTGCACAGGGGCGGACTGGCCATCTGGACCTTCTGGAGAAGTCCGTCAGTCATCGGCCTGGCTGGTTCATCATTGAAGAAAAAGTGTCAGATTAAGTGACATTGAGGGCGCTAATGCAATCTTTTTTGCTTGTAATAAACCGAAACTGATGCAAAGGAGAGTGGACTCGTGATGGCAAGCAAAAAACGTAAAGATAAATGCGAAGTCCTTAGAGACCGGAAAAAAAAAGAAGTGTAGAGACCGACACTACAAAAATGCAAAAAATTAACCGATGTTTGGCAATAGTGCTGCCAGCAGCAGTGCAACTGCAGGCAGCTGTAGCCCTAATCTTGAGACGCAAAATAACTTAAAATTAAAGTTTTTTTTAATAAACTAATTTTATGATTAATTTGTTAAATACATTTTAAAAAATAGCACCACCTCTCTTATAGGTGAGGCACATATTCTGTGCTTCGGAGCAGCTCAAGCCATTTCTCATCGCGCTGTGTGAAATACACACTGAACAGTGGCACAAAACGTGTATTTGCGCTCTCGGCGCACTGATCACTAACTTCATATTTCTGCGTGAAGACAGTTCAGTATATTCATGTAGTTCACGAGTTCACATTTACATATAATAAACTGAGTAAAGGTTATGCGTATTTGGTGTGCTGTCCGGGGAGAGGGCTCCGAGCTCGGTAATTACTCTCGAGCCTGGGGTACTCCCCCTCTCCGGGGAGAGGGGTCCGAGCTCGGCTTTTTTATAAGGAAACTTGTGTAATTCCTATTTACTGGCAGAAACAGAGAAACAAATAGAGACATAATTAGCGTAGCTGCTGTTCCAACCAAGCAAAAATTATTTGTTCAACAATGTTGTTGGTTTAGATGCAGTGTTAAGTTTATTTAGCTCATCTTGTCTTATATTTGTAAAGCACTGCAGTTTTTCTTTGGGTGCGATGAATGAAGCTGAATTACAAGACGCTGTAGATTCTACATTTGTATTTCTGATGCTATTTATTTTAACAGTGAAGAAATTCATAAAGTCATTACTACTAAACTGATTTTTTTGTTAATCTAGCCAATTACTATTAAACGGTGAGGGAATATTTAGATCAGGTGGCTTCTGTTTATTTGTTAATCTAGCCACTGAGCTAAATAAAAACCTTGGATTGTTTTAGTTATTTTCTATGAGTTTGCGGATATGCTCAGCCCTGGCAGCTTTCAGAGCCTGTCTATAGCTGGACATACTGTTTTTCCACACAATTCTAAAAACTTCCAAGTTAGTTTTTCTCCATTTGCGCTCAAGATTACGAGTCTCTGTCTTGAGAGAATGGGTATTACTGTTGTACCATGGCGCAGTACGTTTTTCTCTAACCTTTTTCAATTTGATGGGGGCAAAGGAAGATTTGAGATGGGTCTGTAATTTGCCAGTTCACTAGGATCTGGTTGTGGTTTCTTAATAAGAGGCTTAATAACCGCCAACTTGAATGTTTTTGGGACGTGACCTACAGATAACGACGAGATAATATTGAGAAGCGGTTCTTCTGCCTATAATGTACATGTAACAACTCTTTCAGTAATTTAGTGGGTACAGGATCTAAATGGCATGTTGTTGGTTTAGATGCAGTGATAAGTTTATTTAGCTCTTCCTGTCCTATAGTTGTGAAGCACTGCAGTTTATCTTTTGGTGCGATGAATGAAGCTGAAGTATTATACGCTGTAGAATCTACATTTGCTTTTGTATTTCTGATGTTATCTATTTTATCAGTGAAGAAATTCATAAATTCATTACTATTAAACTGTGAGGGAATATTTAGATTGGGTGGCGTCTGGTTATTTGTTAATCTAGCCACTGTGCTAAATAAAAACCTTGGGTTGTTTTGGTTATTTTCTATGAGTTTGTGGATATGCTCGGCCCTGGCAGCTTTTAGAGCCTGTCTATAGCTGGACATACTGTTTTTCCACGCAATTCTAAAAACTTCCAAGTTAGTTTTTCTCCATTTGCGCTCAAGACTATGAGTTTTTTTCTTGAGAGAATGGGTATTACTGTTGTACCATGGCGCAGTACGTTTTTCTCTAAACTTTTTCAATTTGATGGGGGCAACAGCTTCTAATGTATTAGAGAAGATAGTGCCCATGTTGCTAGTCATTTTGTCTAGTTCATGTGTATTTATGGGTACACAGAGCAGTTGAGATAAATCAGGCAGGTTATTTGTGAATTTGTCTTTGGTGGCTGGAACAATAGTTCTGCCCGGACGATAACGCGGAGCCACATAGTTAATATCAGTAATATGTAGCACGATACAAGGAAATGGTCAGTAACATCATAACTTTGAGGTACGATATCTATATCAGTAAGATCAATTCCATGCGATATAATTAAATCTAGCGTATGATTAAAACGATGAGTGGGCCCGGTGACGTTTTGCTTGACTCCAAAAGAGTTTATTAGGTCAGTATTATCAACGTGAATGTAAGTGAAATCTCAGACAATTAGTGCTTTATCAACATTTATAAAATCTGTATATGGCCCTGGCGGTCTACACACAGTAGCCAGAGCAAGAGATAGGAGAGATCTCTTTTGCATATCTGGCAGTGTAACATTAAGCAGAAGTATTTTGAATGAGTTAAACCTGTATCCTGTTTTCTGAGTATCATTGAGAACATCACTATATATTGTTGCAACACCGCCACCACGACCAGTCTGACGGGGCTCATGCCTATAACAGTAGCTTGGTGGAGTAGACTCATTTAATATAATCATTTGGTTTGAGCCAGGTTTCAGTCAAGCAGAGTACATCAAAATTTTTATCTGTGATCATTTAATTTACAATAACTGCTTTGGGTGCGAGTGATCTAATGTTTAGGAGCCCAAACTTTAAAAATAATTTTTGTTCATTTATTTTGCATTTTTCTGATTTAATCATGATCAGATTTTTTCTAGAGCCTGCATTAAATTTATATTTTGACCTCACTATTCGGGGAACAGACACAGTCTTTATAGATTGGACAGCGCCAGTAATTCTATAATTTAAGTGGGTAGAACAAAAGCCATCATAGTAGTTATTTGAGAATTGGCTTACTAGTCATATGGAGCGTAGCGTGTCTGACTCTGCTGGGGTGCAGGCCATCAGCACAAAAAAGCCTAGGTCACTCCCAGAAAAGATTCCTATTATTAACAAAGAGCAGTTTCTGTTCTTTACACCATGACAATAACCATTCATATAAAGCAAAAAGTCTACTGAACCTTTCGCATCCTCGTCGATATGTGGGAAGCGGTCCTGACACAATTAAAATCTGACACAGAATTAAAATTATCATGGGAGCAGATCAAACATGACAGACAAGTGTTGCAGATTCAAACTGAAGGTGATTTATTGCAGAGGGTACTGGTGAAACACACTGGCACTGTTAAAGAGGAACTAGGGACATTAAGAGGAGCGCAAGCAAAAATGAATGTTGCTCCAGAGGCAGTGCCTAGATTTTTCCGCCCCAGATCTGTGCCCTATGCAATGCCCACAAAAGCGGATGAGGAGTTAATTCGCCTACAAAAGGAGGATGTCATTCATCCTGTAAAGTCCTCCTAATGGGCTCCACCAGTAGTTCCAATTCTGAAGACTGATGGCTCCTTAAGGCTCTGTGGCGATTATAAGTTGACCGTTAATCGAGCAGCATCCTTAGAGCAGTACCCAATACCTCGCCTGGAAGATCTGTGCAGCACATTGTCTGGAGGTAAAAAGTTATTTAAATTGGAACTGAGTCACGCCTATCAGCAGGTAGTGGTTGACGAGGAGTCTCAAAAGTATTTGACAATAAATACACAACGAGGTCTGTTTACATACCAGAGGTTACCTTTTGGAGTGGAATCAGCTCCTGCCATTTTCCAAAGAATAATGGAAGGATTGGTGCAGGGAATTCCCAAAGTAGTCGTTTATCTGGGTGATATCTTGGTAACAGGCGTAGATACTGCAGACCACTTAAAGAACCTTGGGGCAGTGCTGCAAAGGCTGGAAGATGCAGGGTTAAGACTCAAGAGAGAGACGTGTGTGTTCTTGCAAGATGACGTTGAGTATCTCGGAAATCAAGTGAATGTGCTTGGTCTTCAACTGGTGGAAAGGAAAGTGAAGGCTATAGTAGAGGCCCCATCTCCATCTAATGTGTCAGAACTAAAGGCCTACCTGGGGGAAAATTTCTCCCGAATCTAGCAACTTGTTTGGCACCACTGTATGAGCTTTTGTAGAAAGGAAGGTGCTGGGAGTGGAGGACAGAACAGGAAAAGGCTTTTCAGCATTCAAAGAAGCTGCTGCAATCTGCAAACGTTCTGATACATTATTCAGCATATAGGGAATTGATATTAGCATGTGATGCATCGCCCTACGGTGTAGGGGCTGTGTTATCACACAGATTGGAAGATGGAAGCAAACGACCAATAAGTTTCATGTCACGCACGCTGTCAGTGGCGGAGAGAAAATATTCACAGCGGGATGAAGAGGGCCTTGCAGTAGTTTTTGGAATACATAAGTTCCACAAATACCTGTATGGGAGGTCCTTTACTATCTGCACTGATCACAAACCACTGATTTCACTCTTTAATGAGAAGAACCCCATTCCCCAGATGGGCTCCCCGCGAGTACAGAGGTGGGCCATGCTCCTGAGTGCCTATGATTATACCATGGTTCCCCTTCAGGAATTAGAGCTGCGTCGAAACGCTATGGGAATGCCTTCAGCATGACCACGCTCTGAATCACGTGTGTAATCAGTCCAATGGATGGGCGAGACATCACGGGCGGGGGAACGTAGCGACCAGGACGCTTAAAAGCACGTGCGGTGGATACAGCGGCAGCTTTCCGTCATTCATCAAGTGCTCTGTGTGTGTCAGTCTTATTTATTGTTGTCTGTCCAAGTTGCAAGCATATAATGTCTAATGCTTCTCAGAAGACAAAGCTTAAGGGCGAGAGCAAGCAGCATTTTAGACTGTGTGTTCTTCCCTGCCCGCGTTACATTATGGGTGGGGATACACACAGTTTATGTGTTGTTTGTTTGGGAGCGGAGCTCGCACAGTCAGCTCTCGAGGGGGCTGATTGTGCTTCTGCCCGCTGCAAACACTCCGCTCCCGCCGGGCACGCTTCGAGGAGTGTGTCTGTGCTTGTGATCTTGCGGTTCCAGTCCCGCTGCTGCTGAGCCACGGCGCCGATTGAGATCGCGGAGATCGCACATGGATCTAGCGGACGGGTTGGAGACGGGCTCGCACTTTCTCCCCCTGCACTCCCTAGATCTAGCGATCTCTCTCGGGTTTCGGAATCCCGCACTGCGGTCTCTTCCCACTTTGAGTGAGAACTCGCTGCTGCAGCTTTCTTTCTCCAAGGAGATTGATATTGTTTGCATATGAGCAGACTGCTTTTGGATCGTTCGTTCTCCCTTCCCTCGCTAAATAAGGGGTGGGGATTCACACGCTTTATGTGTAGTCTGTTTTGGAGCAGAGCACGCACAGTCAGCTCTCGAGGGGGCTGGCTGTATTCTTTCTGTAAATGTCCCTAAAAAAAGAAAAGGGGCATTACATTGGATGTTTAGCTCTGCTCCCTCTGACGTTACATCTCAAGAGAAGAAAGTCTTATGTATGTAGAACCGAGTGAATAACCGTATAAAGAACTGTATTAAGAACAACGCGTGCATTATGGTTATTCACGGTTCTTTATATTCAATCTTATCACATCAGACTGTGTTTACTTGTCTGGTTGTTTGGCTGCATTTAATTCTGATTAATTAAATTATGTATATTCATCTGGCTTTGAGAAGTTATATATGTATATATATATATATATATATATATATATATATATATAGTATATATATATATATATA
>NW_015548256.1:104384-104815 GCF_001515605.1 Sinocyclocheilus anshuiensis
ATATATATATATATATATATATATACTGTATATATATATATATATATATATATACTGTATATATGTATGTACAGTATATGTTATGTTATTCAGCAGGGACTGGAGATGGGCCTCCCCTTTCTCCTCCCTCACTCTCTATACAGCGAGCTCTTGGGATAAAATTCTCGGGTGATTACCTCTCTTCCTCCGAGGAGATTGATGTGGTCAGCAGTGACTGCTGGGCGGGAGCAGCCCCAGCCATGTTCCAGCTCCTCATTCAGGGAGTGTCAAACTCCCCAGAATTTGGAGTCAGAGTGGCGCTCCTGGGCCGAAGGCTTCTAGCAGAAGGTGGATCTGCGGACCGTCATTCTCGCTGGACAGTCTTCGGCTAAAATGTCCTGATGCCTATGGCCCAGGACTTCTGAGTGCCGGTCCCCTCTGGGGAAGAGCGG
>NW_015548256.1:105057-106326 GCF_001515605.1 Sinocyclocheilus anshuiensis
TACACCTTATTATATGGTGACCGTCTCTCCTCGGTGCCCTCAGGAGATTGGTCTGTCAACCCTGCCACTTCTGGTGCTTCAGGGCAGAGCGGTCTCCAGCGAGCGCAACTCTCAGTGTCCCCCAGGAAACGTAGCTGTTCTGGGGGGCTCGCTACCTTGAAGGACGTCTCCAGAGCAGCTAGTTCGGTCATCCCCTGCCGGTCCTCCGCTTCAGGGCACCGAGCTGGCTGCTGTAGGTACACCAGAGGCCAATCTCGAGAGACTGGTTCCCTTAGTAGGTCACCTGGTGGTGTGGGAGCCCCTGCCAAACGTGTCTCATTGGGTCCTGCCCCGAGCAGGCTCTGGTTCTACCAGTCTAAGTCTTCCTAGGAGATGACGGGTCTGAGGACCATCATTTTCAATAGGAGACTTCAGGCAAAAGAAAGTCCTGGTGCCCATGGCTCAGGACTTCTGAGGGCAGGCCACTCTGGGGTAGAGCGGTGTACACCTCATTATACGGTGCCCTTCTCTCCTCGGTGCCCGTCTCTCCTCAGTGCCCTCAGGAGATCGATCTGCCAACCCTGCCGGTGTTCTCCGCCCGGAAACGTAGCAGTACTGAGAGGCTCGCTACCTCTTCGGAGGCCTCTAGAGCAGCTAATTCGGCCGTCTCTTGACGGTCCGCCGCTTCAGGGTACCGAGCTAGCCGCTCTGATTACATCAGAGGTCAGTCTCGAGAGACTGATACCCTTAGTAGACTACTTGGCAGCGTGGAAACTTCTGCCAAATGTGTCTCAGTGGGTCCTGCACACTGTAGAGAGAGGCTACAGAATCCAGTTTGGTTCTCCTCTGCCTCGCTTCAACAGGGTCATTCCCACTCTAGTGGGCAGCAGTCTCTGGTAATGGAAAAAGAAGTAAACACTCTCTTGAGGAAGGAGGCTATCGAGGTGGTCCCTCCTCTCGACAGACAGTCCGGGTTCTACAGCCGGTACATCATCGTTCCGAAGAAGGATGGAGGGTTGCGTCCCATTTTAGATCTGTGTCAATTGAACCGCTCAGTCATGCGACTGAAGTTCAGAATACTTACAATCAAGCAAGTAATGTCTTAGATCAGGTACAAGGACTGTGGGATTCGTGGGTGTGGGATTCGACCACGATGCAGGCACGTCTGTCTCCTGCTCGGATCGAGTCGATCCTCACTGCGAGAGTGAGAGAAGGCTGGTCACTCACTGTCAAGCAGTTTCAAAAACTGCTGGGTCTGATGGCAGCTGCGTCCAACGTGATACCTTTTGG
>NW_015548256.1:106380-106741 GCF_001515605.1 Sinocyclocheilus anshuiensis
GTCTGATGGCAGCTGCGTCCAACGTGATACCTCTTGGCCTGCTGTACATGAGACCCCTACAGTGGTGGCTCAAGACCAAGGGGTCTCCCCGAGGGGAAACCCGCTTCGCATGATCAAGGTCATGCGGCGATGCCTACGTGACTTGGACATGTGGAGGAAACCTTGGTTCTTGTCTCAGGGCCCGGTACTGGGAGCTCCTTGTCACCACGTAACGCTAGCGACGGACGCGTCCCTCACCGGCTGGGCAGCAGTCATGAGTGGCCGCTCAGCCCGCAGTCTGTGGAGCGGTCGCCATCTCATGTGGCACATCAACTGCCTGGAGATGCTGGCCATGTTTCTAGCATTGAAACACTTTCTCCCG
>NW_015548256.1:106903-110831 GCF_001515605.1 Sinocyclocheilus anshuiensis
ATGATGTAATAAAGTGTATCTTCTGGCATCAAAACCCAAGACTGAGTGTGGTTCCTCAGATTAGCGGCAGACGACACTACAAATTGGCGCCCGAACAGGGACTGGAAAGGATCAGCAGAGTGGACGACCACTTTGGGCTGGCTTTTGGTGAGCAACACACAAAAACGGTGGCCACCGAACAGTAAGCAATTTTGCTTATATAATTAGTTTGTGTTGTTTGCCGGTCTGCCCTTGGTGGTAAGGACACTTAAAATCTGCACCACGTAACGCTAGCGACGGACGCGTCCCTCACCGGCTGGGCAGCAGTCATGAGTGGCCGCTCAGCCCGCAGTCTGTGGAGCGGTCGCCATCTCATGTGGCACATCAACTGCCTGGAGATGCTGGCCATGTTTCTAGCATTGAAACACTTTCTCCCGGACATAAGAGATCGCCATGTGTTGGTGCGCACCGATAATACAGCAGTGGTCTCTTACATCAACCACCAGGGAGGTCTGTGTTCGCACCCCCTTTACAGGCTGGCGCACCAGATCCTTGTGTGGTCCCAGGGGAAACTTCTTTCGCTGAGAGCAGTTCACATCCCTGGGCATCTCAATATGGGAGCAGACATCCTGTCAAGGCAGGGGCCGAGGCCCGGGGAATGGAGAATTCACCGTGAGATGGTGAAGCAGATATGGAGAGTTTCTGGCCTGGCTCAGGTGGACCTGTTTGCTACTCAGGAGACATTGCACTGTCCCCTCTGGTTCTCTCTGACTCATCCAGCTGCCATGGTACAGAAGTGGCAGAGGCTTCGACTGTAGACCTTTCCCCCACTCACTGTGCTCCCGGGAGTTCTGGAGAGAGTTCGCCGGGACGGGGTCCGTCTACTGCTAGTGGTCCCGTTCTGGCCGGTTCTCGGACCTGGTGTCCCTTCTCGAAGGCTCTCCATGGGAGATTCCCATCAGGAGGGACCTCCTCTCTCAAGCAGGGATATAGTATAGGAAAGCGCGCAAAGTCCTACGGATACCGCTTTGAGACAGAAAAAGGTGTAAGGAGGCTCAAAGGGCTGTACGGGTAGGCAAAAATCCCTGCTGGGCGCTGATTTTTTACTGAGTTGAGGGAGATTATCAGTGAAAAGAGGAGAGCACTGCAGGTCACTCGAGGAAGAGTGTAGTGTTTTGTTGTATGAGTCTGAGACTATGTCTGTGTCCGTGTGCATGTCTGTGTAAGTGATGGTGAATGTATGACAAAATAAATAAATTCCGTATTGGGTGGGTAAGGGCTGCGCACCCCTCCTGGCAGAGTGTGGACGCAGCTCTTGCCACACCCGAGAGGGATGAATGACTGATAATCCCTCTAGATAAAGGGACAAAGCATGAAAACATGAGCCCTGTGTGAATAAAGGGAGTAGACGTGTGAATGTGTTTAGGCAAATAGTATCAATAAAAATTGAATCAAGATCTTTTATAGGCTTTTGCATTGATGATGTCTGTGTGAAAGAGAAGGAGAACATTTCAGTGCAGTAGAAGTGAGATCAAGGCAGTAAGTTAAATAAGTATATTAAAAATAATTATAAGTGTGGAAAAAATAATAAAGAAAAGTAAAGATAAATAAAGAATTATTTTTAGAAATGATTACATACTGAGTGATTGTAAAATAGAGTTGAGACTATCAATTCATACAAAAATACCATCTCACGTGGCACATCAACTGCCTGGAGATGCTGGTCGTATTTCTAGCATTGAAACACTTCCTCCCGGACCTAAGAGATCGCCATGTGTTGGTGCGCACCGGCAACACAGCAGTGGTCTCTTATATCAACCACCAGGGAGGTATGCATTCGCACCCCCTTTACAGGCTGACGCACCAGATCCTTATGTGGTCCCAGGGGAAACTCCTCTCGCTGAGAGCAGTTCACATTTCTGGCCATCTCAATATGGGAGCCGATATCCTGTCGAGGCAGGGGCCGAGGCCCGGGGAATGGAGGCTTCAACCCGGTGGTGGTGAAGCAGATATGGAGAGTTTGGCCAGGCTCAGGTGGACCTGTTTGCGACTCAGGAGACATTGCACTGTCCCCTCTGGTTCTCTCTGACTCATCCAGCTGCCATGGTACAGACGTGGCAGAGGCTTCGACTGTAGACCTTTCCCCCACTCACTGTGCTCCCGGGAGTTCTGGAGAGAGTTCGCCGGGACGGGGTCCGTCTACTGCTAGTGGTCCCGTTCTGGCCGGTTCTCGGACCTGGTGTCCCTTCTCGAAGGCTCTCCATGGGAGATTCCCATCAGGAGGGACCTCCTCTCTCAAGCAGGGGGTACCATAGTTCACCCCCGCCCGGAGCTGTGGAAGTTATGGGTCTGGCCCCTGAGGGGGCACATCTCGTAGCTTCCGGTCTCTCAACCAAGGTAGTTGAGACCATCCTCCAATCAAGCCCTGTGTGTGAATAAAGGGAGTAGAAGTGTGAATGTGTTTAGGAAAATAGTATCAATAAAAATTGAATCAAGATCTGTTATAGGCTTTTGCATTTTTGATGTCTGTGTGAAAGAGAAGGAGAAAATTTTCAAAGATCAGTGCAGTAGAAGTGAGATCAAGGAAGTAAGTTAAATGAGTATATATATTAGGAATAATTATAAGTGCGAACAAAATAATAAAGAGCAGTAAAGATAAATAAAGAAGTATTATTATAAATTTTTGCATACTGAGTGATTGTAAAATAGAGTTGAGACTATCAATTCATACAAGAAGTAAATGCATCAGACAGAATAAAAATAAAATTCAAAGATGCATGTCACAGAATAAAGAATATAAGGGGACACAATGGCCACAAGAAGGGACATTTGACGTAGCGTTGTGTGAGGAAATGGAAACTCTGATAAAAACTATAAAACTAAGAGCATCAGTAAGAAAAGAGAAAAAAAGAGAAGCAAAAAGAGAAAGAAGTGATAGCCATGTTTAAAAAGGAAGGAGAGGACACATTAAAAAGTATAAAACAGGACAGAAAAATACTGAAAGAGGCAGACAAAAATACGAAGAAAAAGGAAAGTCCCAATCCTCAAGGGAACAGTAGAAGTAACTGGAGAAATGCAAATGGAAGGGCAAGTAGAGTTGGAAGAAAAAAAGGAACCAGCTGGAAAAACAAAGAGGCAAGAGGCAAGAGAGAATGAAGGATATTTACAGATGTATTGTTATAGACAGGCACGCATAGCGTTAGAAAAGATGAAAGATGAACAAGATAGAACAAAATTTGAGGAAGTGTTAGAAGAAATAGAAGAGAAAATTAAAGAATCAGGAAAAAAGATACAAGAGGTAAATAAATTGGAAAGAGGGAGAAGTAAGTTGTTCGACAGTACTGAGGATGTGAGTGAAAAAGAGGAGTTATTTGATAGCGGAAAATGGGAACAGGGCAGAGAAAAAGGTATACTCAGACCACTGGCCGCGCAGGGACCCTGGGCCTCACAGGACCTCGAGGGGCTGGTCACTCGCCTCCCAGATATTCATGAGGGAGATGAGGGAGCTGTTCGAGTATTTGAAGAAGAAACTATGGGCAAACTTTTGGCTGTGGGGGACATTAAAGCTTTGCTGGCTAAAATAGTAGGAGGGGCAAAGATGGATGAAATTCTTCAAACAACTACTCTGGACAGAGCAGTGAACTCTCATAATATGGATGGAATTGTTTTTGATGCATTCCGTCCAGCAGTGTGGCAGGCACTGCATGATGTGTACCTGATCAGACTAGACCCTAAATCATTAAAGGGAGAACAGCTGGGGGAAACAGAAAATCCAACCACATACAGTGGGTACGGAAAGTATTCAGACCCCCTTAAATTTTTCAGTCTTTGTTATATTGCAGCCATTTGCTAAAATCATTGAAGTTATTTTTTTTTCCTCATTAATGTACACACAGCACCCCATATTGACAGAAAAACACAGAATCGTTGACATTTTTGCAGATTTATT
>NW_015548256.1:116348-116866 GCF_001515605.1 Sinocyclocheilus anshuiensis
TGCACAACTCCCAATTTTAATCAAGGGTGCGCAGGGACAGTATGTCCCCTGGGCCTCACAGGACCTCGAGGGGCTGGTCACTCGCCTCCCAGATATTCATGAGGGAGCTGGAAAATGGATAAGGGTATTTGAGGAATAAACTATGGGCAAACTTTTGGCTGTGGGGGACATTAAAGCTTTGCTGGCTAAAATAATAGGAGGGGCAAAGATGGATGAAATTCTTCAAACAACTACTCTGGACAGAGCAATGAACTCTCATAATATGGATGGAATTGTTTTGGATGCATTCCGTCCAGCAGTGTGGCAGGCACTGCGTGCAGAGTAAACGGACAAAGAAAATCCAACCACATATGTACAGAGACAGCTGAAAAGGTGGAAGCAAGAGACTGAAGGGAATCCAGAAGGAGACCCATTAATGGCAACATTGTTTAGACATGCTGTGATTATCAAGCCCACCTACAGCAGTCCCTCCAAACTAGTGTTGTCAAAAGACCCGGTATTTCGGTACCAAGTCAGTA
>NW_015548257.1:0-282 GCF_001515605.1 Sinocyclocheilus anshuiensis
ACACTGTTGCTCGGCCCTCCACCAGCTGGGTAAACTTTTCCGTGATGCCAGGCAGCGGCACTGGACAGCCCTCGGTGGACGGCCCGACACTCCTCTGCCACCCGGTGGACGGCGACGGCTCCTCCGGGTTCGGGCAGCTGGCAGGAGTCCTTCGTTCCCTGCTCCTCCCCATCATGGCGGATGGCAGCAGGCTACGGCATCAGGCGAACAGCGGCGACTCCTCCGCTCCCTCACGGATGGCAGCCGTCCCTCCACGGCCCATGCGGCCGGCAGCGAGTTTGT
>NW_015548257.1:652-4265 GCF_001515605.1 Sinocyclocheilus anshuiensis
TGCACTGTCGTCACACCTTCTTTTATCCTTCCGGAGCTCCTCCGTGGGACTCGAGACCGGTGCGTGGCGCAGGTGTCATGCATTATTACTTACACCACCGGCCTCACTCCGTTCCCACGGCTCTCGGCCCCGCCCCCACTCGTCACAGTAGGCTTTGAGCTGCTTTCCTGAGCAAATCTACTCAACCCTACAATGAGACTCCATTGATGTTCTTGAGCTGTTAGATGGACATTTATGTTCTTAGCAGATGTTTTATCATACAAACTATTTCCTAGAAAGTTCACATATAAGGTGCTTTTGCACCGCATAGTTCTAGGAACTAGTCAGCATGGTGGTTCCTAGAGAACCAGTTTCCCCCTCGGGCCGTTCTCCTGGTTGCATTCACACCGGCAGCAGGAACTCTGAAGCAGCGAAAGCGACGTCTTTATTTGCAGCATTTACAAACATCAATAACTGATAAATTGAGGATGCCCTGATTGGAGCTGTTTTTGATGTGTCTTGGGTTTTGTGATCATGGCGATGGAATGTAAACACACAATTTACGTGATTAAAAGAGCAAGGAAATCTGACTAAATCTTCAATTAACAACAGAGCCCAAACTTAAATTTAATTACTATTTATTTTTAACTATAATAGTCAACACTCAAATAAAAAAATTGTATGCAAACATTTAAATTGTTTTTAAAATTAACTTCTAAATTATACAATTTCTATTGTGTTGTTGAAATGTAATAATTTACAGAGTCATAACTTGTTTCATAAAATATTTATTTAAACATATACATTAAATAATTAAGACTTCACTAACAGTTAAAGTAAATATGAAGTATAGTCTAATATTTCACAAAATGTTCTTCACTAGACTTCAGTTCTCTAGCAAATAACGAGCTGTAGACACTGATGACTTGCCTGAGGTAAATATAACGCTACGTGACATTTTGTTTACAAGCTGTTTTAATTACGTCTTTCCGCGGTTGAAACACTAATTGAGCGATTACGTGAGGGGTGAGATGTTCATTCATGTTTATTTCGTGTTAAAACTAGTAATTAAGAGGAAGCGGTGATCACGCTCACTTGTGCTCCACATCAAAGAGCATCAAAACAGCATTTATTGTCTACATTTCCTGAAAAAATTTAACGATTTGTTTGGTACACATGCGTACCGAACTGAAAGACCCATAATAAAAATTTTGGGAATACTGTCCCATTACACCCCTAAGTGTTACATATCATCGAGGCTGAGAAAAGAACACAACGCTGCAGACAACAGGTAAATGCTGTTATCGCTGTTTTCCATGTTCATGAAGTAAATATTTTTACACAGCTTTTTAAAAATGCCGGGTAGCTGGTGTTTCGTGTGCGTTTGTCCAATCAGCGTACACTTACGTCACTGCTAGTTCCTATAGAACTGTTTTAGACCTACTCTGAAGTAGGAGCTGATTTAGTTCCCCAAACAGAGCTCCTAGAACTAAATACATTCCTAGTTCCTGCGGTGCGAACACACCAAAACCTTCCGCCAATAGTTCTAGGAACTATGAAAAGGAATCCTCCGGTGCAAAAGCGCCTATAGTGTATGTGGTGAATACTAGAATCTGTAGCTCTAATGTGATATAATGAATATGAGCCTCATCCACACAGTCCAGACCACATTCACTCAGATGCTCTATCCTGGGTTTTATGTTTATGAATCATCAGTGAAACTGTGTTGATGAATCAGAATAGATTGTAGAGAGATTCTACCCATAATGCTTTGAGCTGCATGATAAATCAGTAACAGTAAGATGTTATAAAGTCTCTTCTTTTCTCTTTGTGACATTAATACTGCAGCTGAACTTCTGTCAGTGAAATAACATGTCAGAATAAATGTGTGTAATAAATCCACATATAGACAGTAAGATCAGTTTGTACGTGTGTGTGTGTGTGCGTGTGTGTGTGAGTCCTGCTGAGTTACCATGTGTTTCTGTGCTTTTCAGAACAACAACGTTAGATGTTATAGAGTCTCTTCTTTCAGTGTAATAACATGTCAGAATAAATGTGTGTAATACATCGTCATATAGACAGTAAGATCAGAGTGTGTGTTTATGTGTGTGTGTGTGTGTGTGTGTGTGCGCGTGCGTATGCACGTGTGTGTGTGTGTGTGTGTGTGTGTGTGGGGGGGTCCTGCTGAGTGACCATGGGATTGTGTTGATTGAAATCAGTCATTTCGTTTTTAATGTAGTATTACATAATTTTTATTATTACTATCAAAATTGCCTTTAAGTTCAAATGATCACACAGTCAATAAATCATTTTCATTATTGACCTTATGGAGCTCCAGCCCTTTTCAGCATTTTGTATTCTTTTGTCTTCTGTTTTTTTTTTTTTTTTGTCACGCATTTAATTGTTAAACATAAATTAATTTTGGTTTTCAAGTCACTGCTTGTTAATTTGTTAAAACATGTAAATGACTTGAAATTTCAAGCTGTTATAGCTCATATTATTCTACATGCAATTTCGTGTCATTCAGTGTAAATAGTCTTGTGTTTTTTGAAATTCATTTATCACTTCATCGTGCTTAATGTAAGAAAAATCATTTAGCATGACATTAAAAAATGAACTAATAGTTTTGTGTGTGAGTGAATGTGAATTTCCAGATTTCCACAGCACTCTTCATAAAGATGTTGCAGTGCAGTTTGGGAAAAGTATTTTTGTCAAGAAGTTCATACCTGGAGTCCATCAGTTTTTTTTAAACCCATCGCTATAAAGTAAGAAACTGTGCTTGACAAATTCACAAAAATATATTCACAATAATAAAATGCATTTCCTTACAGTGAGAGTGGTAGGGAACACATTATAGGCCTAAACTTGCAGCTCAATAGCGCCTGGCTGGACAAAGCTGCCAGAAACAGCAGTAACCAAACAATTAGACATGAATGCAAATAAATATGTTTGTTTATTCAAAGTAATTTTTAAAAAATTACAGAAATCTAAAATAATTGTAAGAGTTTTATTGAATTTAATACGCCTAACTGAATAAAACCCACAAGGTGTATGACTCCCAAATGGGTAAATCAGTCTTGATTCAGTAGTCGCCTCACTGGTAGGGAGGGATGGGCGGATCGATCCTTAAGTATCGATACTTTCGATACTGATGTTGTATCGAAAGTATCGATCCTCACATAAAAATATCGATTCTAAAGTGCATTTTTTTAAACCATTAACTTTATTTATTTATCAAGAAATTCAGTGCATAAAATAAGCTTCTAAGTGGAAAAATAGACTATATTAGCGAATAATTGTGTTGGATAGAACCATTTCTCCTGCTCATCGGAACACACGCAAATGCTGATAGACAGAAACAATCAATCACAGACAGCGTTCGCTGCTGACGCATGGCTCACAGTGCCTGTTCAAATAGGGCTGCGTTTCCCAAAAGCATCAGAAGCACAAGTAGATCTTAAGAAACCATTGCCACATTATTACATTACATTACACAACATTGTTACTATATATAAAATTAATTCTGAAAAATGCTTCACGGTTTCCACACAAATATGAAGGAGCAATAATAATAATAAATGTTTCTTGAGCAGCAAATATTAGAATGATTTCTGAAGGATCATGTGACACTGAA
>NW_015548257.1:4577-13002 GCF_001515605.1 Sinocyclocheilus anshuiensis
CATTTTAGTACTTATGTAACACCATGTTTATTTCT
Organism: Sinocyclocheilus anshuiensis; assembly: GCF_001515605.1. Lineage (NCBI taxonomy): Eukaryota > Metazoa > Chordata > Actinopteri > Cypriniformes > Cyprinidae > Sinocyclocheilus > Sinocyclocheilus anshuiensis. The sequence goes on from NW_015548257.1 coordinate 4,613, forward strand.
CATGAGGTATCCTCAAAGGTGCACCTTTGTAACTTATCTACCCTTAAAGCATGCATACTCGTATGGCACTAATATGCTCCCTTTCAGGGGTATAGTTGCACCTGTGAGGTTACTGCCCCAGTAAAGGGCTAAAATACAATTATAGGATATTTTATTTCTGACAGTGTAAACAAAAAAGGCCTATGAAATGTTAAAAAAACGTGTCTTTAAAATCTAATATTAAGTGAGTATAATTACTGATTATATTCATTTAATAATTTAAAAGATCAATTTAGTTTATCGGTATCGGTATCGACGATACTGGGCTTGAAAATATCGGTATCGGATCGAAAATAAAATAAGAGGTATCGCCCATCCCTACTCACTGGCTGGAGTGGCAGGTCAGCTGACCTATCAGTGGATGAAGGCAGGTCACATGACCCATCAGTGAATGGAGGCAGGTCACATGACCCATCAGTGAAGACTCCTGCCAGCCAGCCGAAGATTGAGAAAACAGATCCATCAGTGTGATCAAGAAGGAACCGTAAATCTGGACACAGTTTTCAGTCCTGCAGTATACAGTATCTCACAGAAGTGAGTACACCCCTCACATTTTTGTAAATATTTTATTATATCTTTTCATGTGACAACACTGAAGAAATGACACTTTGCTACAATGTAAAGTAGTGAGTGTACAGCTTGTATAACTGTAAATTTGCTGTCCCTCAAAATAACTCAACACACAACCATTAATGTCTAAACCGCTGGCCACAAAAGTGAGTACACCCCTAAGTGAAAATGTCCAAATTGGGCCCACTTTTGTGGTCAGCGGTTTAGACATTAATGGCTGTATGTTGAGTTATTTTGAGGGGACAGCAAATTCACACTGTTAAACAAGCTCTACACTCACTACTTTACATTGTAGCAAAGTGTCATTTCTTCAGTGTTGTCACATGAAAAGATATAATAAAATATTTACAAAAATGTGTGGGGTGTACTCACTTCTGTGAGATACTGTAAGTGTAGTAATTAGGATTGTTACATTCCTGTCTTGGTTTCCCTTGTTTTGTGTTGGACTCACTGATCTATAAAATGACTGGATTGCTAATTGTGTTCTAAACTGACATTAGGAAGTGTTCAAGCAGCCATCTTACTATTTCCTAATGGCAGAGAACATCAATGACTGACAGCAAAAACACTGACCTAAAATCACCTGATTTGAAGCAGATCAATCGCACAGGGTTAGCTTTTAGGATATGTGTAATTGTTACTTCAGATGTTATCTGCAATGTTTATGGTCTTTTAGGCAAGATAAGGGATATATTGAGATCGTTAAGGTGGGTGTGTCTGCTGCACACTGCTGACAGGTAACTGATCTAACACAAAATAAATTTATTTCTGTACGTAATTATGCAGGAAATCTTAAACATGAAGATATATTTACATTTACACTTACATTTAGTTATTTAGCAGACGCTTTTATCCAAAGCGACTTTCAAATGAGGACAATAAAAGCAGTCAAAACTAACAAAAGAGCAACAATATATAAGTGCAAATGACAAGTCTCGGTTAGCCTAATGCAGTACACGTAACGTAGCAAGGTGTATATATATATATATATATATATATATGTATGTTGTCAGCGTTATTTCTCTGAATGAAGTTATGATGTGTGTATTTTTTTCTGTCATGATTGAGCAACATCTATTTCAAACTCAAGACCGCATGAATTCTATGGCGTTTTACTGCCGTTACAGTTATTATGTTATTATATAAATGTTATGTATGTATGTTTAACTAATTATTAATTTAACCAACATTTAAATAATTGCCTGCTTCAAAATGCATGCTGTTAATGAAATCATTGTTAAAACATTTGCAGTTAGCCTACTGTACAAATAAAAACAATAAAACATCATAATTACATAAACTGAGAAAACAGGGTGAATTAAGGTATATGCAAAGCATTCAGATTTCAGAATGTCATTTGTAATATATATGTTGAGAGTCTCGTCCGTCTGGTGTTTATCATGTTCATCTAATGTTCGCTACTGTTATGAATATGATGTGTAACTATTTAATACGCAGGGGGAATTCCAGACATTAATCAAATAACCATTGACATGCATAGGACATTTGCATTGTAAGAATGTACAGGAATACTTCAGATATAAAAACGCTGATTTGTTAGGTGATGTTTTCTCATTAAAATCATAGGTTTTCCTATTTATTCAATAGAATGTATAGGAATATTGGGGAATACCAATATGGCGGTGAGGTGGCTTCACTTTCATGACGTCATGAGCAATCCAGTTCTCTATTATAAATCAGTGGTTGGACTCTTATTTTGCAGTGTTGTTAGGTTCCCAGTGTTTCTGTGTTTGTTTCCTGTGTTCAGGTCCTTGTGCCTTGTTTGTCCTCATAGTTACCCTTTGTTTGTCGCCATAGTTACCCTTGTTAGTTACCATGACGACTAATCACCTTCACCTGTCCCCTGTGAGTCCCTGATTTTCTTGTGTATATAATCCCCAGTGTTTTCCCATGTTCTTTGTCTGGTGTTGTCTTTAGTGGATGTCTTGTGTGAGTTGTTTTCTGTTTTGCCCTCGTTTACTCTGTTTTCTGCTTGTGTCTCCCATTGCCTGTGGGATTATGATTTTCTTGATAAACTCTTATACTGCACTTGGATCCTTCTTTTTCTCATTTCTGAACACCAGACCTACCATGGATCCAGCAGTAGAAATTATGCATCTCTGTCAAGGAGATGTGATGGACTATTTGGAGCTGGTGCACTTGACTTGTATGGATAAGGTACAAATTTACATTTATTCATTTGGCAGATGCTTTTATCCAAAGAAAAACAAGCGATTTCATCGTAAGATGGCAATAAACATGAGAAGTTCCCATTTTACAAGTTTTCAGTCATGGTTCAGTGCAATAAAAGCTAGGACAGGAAGATATTAATGGAAAATAAGAGCATAGAAAGTCAAAGAAATCAAAAAAATTATACATGATAGGGGTTGAACGACTTCTGATTTTTTAAAAGTTGACTTTTGTGATGAAATTCGAGTCAAAGTCGACTAGTCGCTGGTTATGTCATTAATGAACAAATAAGTCTGGAGCTTGGCAAGTGACACAGCGCTGCCCACAAGGCTATTGCTCCTATAACCACTCATTTTTATCAGTTCTTTTGTCTTTGGGTCGTTATATTTCTCACAGATTTCTGCTCATTCTAAATCAGATACAGATAAAGTAGCACAGTAAAAATTACATTAATATGAATGCATTAGTGAGAGCGATTGCGTGTGTGTAATTTTAAGTACTTTTAAGTTGTAAAGAATATCTGCAGTGACATTTTTGCAAAGTATGTATTGATTTGGAGAGGAGGGGGGCGACTAGTTGACGTCAAGCTTAAAGCGTCATGGCAGAGCACTGAAGTCGACTAGCAGATTAGTCGGTGCAACCCCTAATGTATGATGATATTTGTTCAGGGAGGGTTATGAGAGCTGCTCAGCATATTATATCAACCTGGCACTGCAGCTGAGCGGCTCTGCATTTACTGTGAGAATCATGGAGGAGCAATGGGCCACTTCTGCTGTAACCCTCACCCCCCCAGAGTCATGTTTTCAAACTCTCATTCTCTCTCACAAATGCACACACAGTACAGACACACACTCGCGCACACAGGCGGTGATCCACACAGAAACTTGTTGTCAGCCCTGCCTTGCGAATTTATCAGTTAAATGGTTTTGTAGCTGAAAAGCTACATGACATTTCTCAGTAGTGAGGTTCTTGAAGCGGTTCAACCTAAAGATTCGCTTTTAGTAGAGACTCTGCTGTTGAACACCTCTGAGAGACGCACAGATTCAGGTGTTCATACGCACTTAATCTCTCTCTGTCTCTCTAAAAACTGCATTAGCCTGCATATCAATGGTTCAAACCTCAGTTTTTAGCTCTAAAATTATGTTTTTCAATTAGCAACGTAAGGTTTTGAGTGAGGTGCGTAAATTAGTTCAACACACAAGTTTTCAGAACAGAAACATTACAGATGTCTTGAAATAAAATATCTGAACAATGTCTTGAGGTGTGACTCCAGGCCGTTAAAATTATTGGAGAAATAATGCACTGCCGAAGTGGTAATGTGGCCATGATGCCGGAGTCTATTAATGGAACGGTCTTTCTCCGTTCTCAAACGAACTACATTCGTTTCCAAAAATGTATATTGCCTATGTTCGGTTCCCAGTGTTTCTGTGTCTGTTTCCAGCTCCTGTTTGCCTTGTGTCTGGTTTGTCCTCATAGTTACCCAGTGTTGGGCAAGCAACTTGGAAAATGTAGTGAGCTAAGCTAACAGTTACTCTTCATTAAATGAAGCTTCACTACACTAAAGCTACAGCCCTGGGAAATGTAGCAAGCTAAGCTACAGCAACATGGCAAAAGTAGTTTGCTACATCTAAGCTATTTAAAAAAAAAAAACATTTTTTATATTGAACCAACATCATACCAAGTCAATGCTCTCTCAGTGATCAATAAAACTGTCAGTCAAGCAGATAGACAGGCATAATAGTTCAGTTTACTTGTTTATTCAACAACTGTTCCAAACTAATTTGGCAACAAAAATCAGTATCATGTGCAGGGCCAGATTTACCTCGTATTGTGACATAGGCAAAATAAATTTTTGCTGTCGGCCGGAAACACCCTATTGATAGTTGGTATTGTGGCTTTATTGTAGGCTATACAGATACATTTATATAAATGGTAACACTTCACAATAAGGTTCATTAATTATCATTAGTTAACTAAGTGTAGTTAACATGAACTAAGAATGAACAATACTTCTGCAGCATTTATTAATGTTAACGTCAACATTTACTAATGCATTATTAAAATCAAAAGTTGTGTTTGTTAACATTAGTTAATGCACTGTGAACAAACAAACTACCAATGAACGACGGTATTTTCATTAACTAACATTAACAGATTAATACAGTAATACATGTATTGTTCATTGTATTCTCATGTTAGTTAATACATTAGCTAACATTAACTAATGGAACCTTAATGTAAAGTGTTACCATTATTCCTTTGTATTCATGATTTTATAGAGAGCATTTTTAAAAAAGACACATAGACTGAGTCATATTTAATCATTCATGTTTACTTGTATGCAACACAAAATAAATATTCAATAACAAATCCTAATGAAACGCACTGTCCATGTTGTTCCCTGTGGTTGCATTGCCCTTATATAACAAACTAAATGATTGACTGAATATTTAAACAAGGGAGACTGAATAAAAATGACTTCAAAAAGTATTTCCATCATTGTTACTGTAGCTAGCAGAGTCATAAATGAATAGCAGTTCATTTATTAAATTTATTTAATCTGTTTCATCATCTCACTATGTGAGATTATCACGTGTCTTCTTTAAAGACAGAAAATCTGAGAAGCCGTAAAGTGAAGTCTTCATTTGTACTCCTTTTAACATTACTGCTATCTAGGGAAAGCAACAGAGACATTATTGTGATTATTATTTTTGTCTTTCTTATGGTTATGCACAAGTAATGATATTACATGAATGGTATTACATAATTATTAAAATGGCCTTGTAGAGATACTTGGAAAATGTAGTGAGCTAAGCTAACAGTTACTCTTCATTCAATTAAGCTTCACTACACTAAAGCTACAGCCCTGGGAAATGTAGCAAACTAAGCTACAGCAACATGGCAAAAATACTTTACTACATCTAAGCTAATTCCTTTTTATATTGAACCAACATCATACCAAGTCAATGCTCTCTCAGTAATGAATAAAACTGTCAGTTCATAATAGTTCAGGTTAATTGTTTATTCAATAACTGTTCCAAACCAATTTGGCAACAAAAACCAGTATCATGTACAGGGCCGGATTTACCTCATATTGTGACATATAGGCAAAATACATTTTTGCTGTCGGCAGGAAACATCCTATTGGTAGTTGGTATTGTGGCTTTATTGTAGGCTATACAGATACATTTATATAAATGGTAACACTTCACAATAAGGTTCATTATCGAACATTAGTTAGTTTTTTTTTTTTTTTTAATTGCTTTGGCGCAATTTTCACAAGCAATTGGCAAATTTTCAAAACTCTTAGTACTAATATCTCAACAGATCATCAAAAGTGCACTTTTTAAAAAAACATTTCAGCTTTTCAATAGATATTTAGTTTCTATAGAATGTGATTGCAATTTATGGATAACCAAATGCACTGAAATATTTTTACACTAAAAGCAATTTATCTAAGATGATAACCACTATTGTGTGTGTGTGGTGGTGGGGGGGTTCAGGTAAATATCTGAAATTATTGTCCTTTTTTGGGTCCAATGAGGAAAATAAATTTCCGTAATCTATCTGTGAACACACAGCAGGACACAAGGGAGAGGAACTGATCAGAGATTGATCAGAGATGTATCAGAAGAAGGGAGACAGATGGCATCAAATACAGCATTTTACATTACATTATGCCATGTGATACTGTAGAGGCATTACCATGGTAGAGTCAGCACATATAACTCACCTTCCATCTGAAAAGTTCCATTACAGTATAGATTCAGTTATATGGCACAGTGAGGACGTTTACTGCATTGACAGAAAAACTCGGTTCTAGCGCAAAACCTTATGGCCATGTCATACCTTCATCACACCTTTTGATAACACACTGGATAAATACTTTTACAAACATTATTGATTTTATGTGAGATATGCAAGTTAGGTAATGTAAGTGTATTTTCTAACATGACAGTTATTGCCTGTATTACTGTAATTATTTCAGCAACAAAAGTGATTTGAAACATGAATCTTGTTTGCTCTTGAGTGAACTGATTGTTAAAAGTACTAAATTTAAAGAAGATCATACTGTTGTGTTTTGGTGATTAATTCAAATGTTCTCAATGTATATTACAATAATCGTATGTTTTGAAACCTGTAACTAGTCTAGTTAACATGAACTAAGAATGAACAATACTTCTGCAGCATTTATTAATGTTAATTTCAACATTTACGAATGCATTTTTAAAATCAAAAGTTGTGTTTGTTAACATTAGTTAATGCACTGTGAACAAACATAAACTACCAATGAACGACTATTTTCATTAACTAACATTAACAAAGATTAATAAATACTGTAATACATGTATTGTTCATTGTATGCTCATGTTAGTTAATACATTAGCTAACATTAATGAAATCTTATTGTATGTTACCATATAGATGTATAGGCCTACAAATAACTTAGGCTACATTTCACCAAAATCAAGTTCAAATACGAAGTTGACCAGCGAATGTTTTTTTTTTCCCAAACAAATCCCTTGTTTGTCGCCATAGCTAACCTTTTTAGGCCCTGTCCACACAAACGCAGGTATTTTCAATACCGCAGCTTTTTCCATGCAGTTTGGCCGTTCGTCCACACGCAACCGCAGCACCAGGTCACTGAAATCGAACATTCTTAAACTCCTGCCAGGGTGAAGATTTTCAAAAACTTAGTTGCAGTGTTATCATGTAGATAGCAAAACCAGAGATTTTGGCTTGTGACGTCGGAGCATGCGCTGTTATCTCTGCCTACTGGAAACTTTAAGGCTTCTGATTGGCCAACATGGCTTTATGGTTGAGATTATATCACCACCTGTTCGTTTTGCATGCTCTTGACAGTGCTTCATAGCATGCTTTTGTGTTTTTAATGTGTTTTCATGTTTCCATGACAACCAATCACCTTCACCTCTCCCTTGTGAGCCCCTGGTTTTCCTGTGTTTTCCCATGTTCTTTGTCTGGTGTTGTTCTTAGTGGATGTATTGTGTGACTTGTTTTCAGTTCTGTTTTGCCCCTGTTTACTCTGTTTTGGATTAACTGTGTTTTCTGCAAGTGTCTCCCATTGCTGGGATTCTCTCTTGTGATTTTGTTCAGGAAGTGCTACTTGTATCCTCCTCTTTCTTGTTTCTGAAGCACTCAAGGCCCGGATATGCTGTACTTCACTTTCCACGTTCCATACACTCAAATGCGGATGAGCGCGGATGGACGAGTTTGATAATTATGCAGAACCATCGAGTAGACTCATTCTGTCTCAACGTTCACTTCGCGCCTGTGCTGTTGTACGTTTACCGTCCACACGGTAACAAAAATAGGGCTGCAAAGCGGACCGTGTGCACAAACATCCGTGGACACTTGTTTATTTACTTGTGTTCTTTGAGTGTTTGTCTGAGACTGAAATCTAGTAGACATTTAATTATCAGGGTTCCCAATCTCTAGTCTAGGAGAATCACTTTTCCAAGTCAAGTTCTTTGCATTTACTTTAATAACAGTCAGGTGTGTTGAAACTAAACTTGGCAGGAATGAGGAACCTGCTTTACAGACTCGCAGACACACCTGATTTACACACGACA
>NW_015548257.1:13310-18054 GCF_001515605.1 Sinocyclocheilus anshuiensis
CAAACTCTGCTGACTGTGACGCTGGAGCTGGAGATGTGCAGTGTGACGTCTGTACTGGAAGAAAATACAAAGCCGTCAAGTCCTGTCTGGTGTGTCTGGAGTCTTACTGTCAAACTCATTTTGAGCGGCATGAGGAGTTTCATTCAAGTAAGCCACACAAAGTGACTGAAGCCACGGGACGACTGCAGGAGATGATCTGCCAGAAACATGAGAAGCTCCTTGAGGTTTTCTGTCGCACTGACCAGAGATGTATATGCATGCTGTGTACGATTATTGAACATAAAAACAATGACACTGTATTAGCTGCAGGCCAGAGGACAGAGAAACAGGTATTTAACAGTAATCATCTAGTTAAATGCAGTGTGAAACAAGCCTTAATCTTCATGTTAATTCATGTATTGTAACTGATCATCACTTCTAGAGTTTGAACCTACAGTCAATCAGTACGTTTACATGGACAACAATACTCCGATTTTAATATGATTAAGACAATACTCTGATTAAGAATCTACCATGTAAACAGAGATTTTTGATTACCTTAATCCAGCTAAAGTCATAATCGAAGTAAACACTAATCGAATTAAGACATGTGGAGTATTCCTATTTTAGTCGCATTACTGAAGTGCAGAATAGACATGCACACACCTTAATCACATTATTACCATCGTGTAGGACTTTTCACCGCATTTTGCGACAGGATACACACACGGCAGTGTTCAACCGTTTGACGGCAAACAAAAGAATGGCTTCAACAATGCCGTCGTCTGTTTGCATGTATAGCATGATAAATAATTAACTGCACTTGAAGCTTTCAGTAAATTAAAAATGAAACACCCAAAACTATATATGGCATCATAATTAAGACGAAGTATATGTTTATATGTGAAATTCTGGAGGGGACGTCAGATGGCGTCGCGTGGGGATGTAATGACGTGTGCCATTAATCGATCTATGTACTATAACACGTAAAACGGGAACATGAAAGGAATATTCTAAAAGCAACTCATGTAAACACCTTAATCGTAATATTGTCTTATTCAGAATAACGTAAATAATTAGATGATGTCCATACTGATGTCCATGTAAACGTAGTCATTGTTTATCAGCTCCACATTTACTGGATTCATCTGTTCACATGATGATTTAGTGCCAGTAGTTTTCTGTGAGATTCACTATCATCTGTTTGTCCTGCAGAAGCAGCTGAAGGAGATGCAGAAGACGCTCCAGCAGAGAATCCAGCAGAGAGAGAAAGATCTTCAGCAGCTGAGAGAGGCTGTGGAGTCTCATAAGGTGAGTCTGGAGAAGAAGAGAAGTTTGTCTCCGTCTCAGTTCAGACTCACTGAAGCCTGAATCACTGTGTGTCCTAACAGCGCTCTGCACAGACAGCAGTGGAGGACAGTGAGAGGATCTTTACTGAGCTCATCCGCTCCATTGAGAGAAGCCGCTCTGAGCTGATACGGCTGATCAGAGATCAGGAGAAGACTGCAGTGAGTCGAGCTGAAGGACGACTGGAGCGACTGGAGCAGGAGATCAATGATCTGAGGAGGAGAGACGCTGAGCTGGAGCAGCTTTCACACACACAGGATCACATCCAGTTCCTGCAGGTAACAGAGATCTAGAAGAACAGGATCATAGTGGACTTGAGCAGATCCTGCTGTGACAGAGACTCACAGAGAAACAGTTCATGAGTGTCTTATTATATAATCATCAGTCAGACTCTCATCTGATCGTCTTCTTCTGAAAGAGACGCCACTTACAAATGGCTTTCAGCTCTGGAAATCTCTTAGAAATCATTTCTCTGAGCTCTTTCTTCTGGAAGATGTATTTAGTTGTCAAACACCACTAGTGCCACCAACAGTTTAAAAACTTCACTAACATTTCAGCTTTTTACCTCATGTTTCCTTTTGATTTATTACATAATGGTGAAATCCGTAAACTCGATAGTACAGATTCTGAGTAACATTCATCAAAATTGGATCAGATGATCTTCAAACTTGATAAAACTGATTTTTATTGGCCTGTAACACATTGATGAATTTGACCATGAAGACCGCAAACATGAAGTGAGGCTGTATATTAGCAATGCTTCAGTGTATTGAATCCAAACCAAAACTGAGCGTGTCTTAAGGGTCCTTGTGAAGTGTCAGTGTCTCTAAAGTTATAAATAATGCTCAATCTAATCGTAGCCTTTGAGCTGCTTTTCCTGAGCAAATCTACTCAACTCTACAATGAGACTCCATTGATGTGCTTGAGCTGTTGTGTATTGAAACCAAACCAAACCTGAGCGTGTCTTAAGTGTCCTTGTGAAGTTTCAGTGTCTCTAAAGTTACACAATAATTTATTTATATTATATATATAAATAATGGTCCATCTAATAAAGCCTTTGAGCTGCTTTTCCTGAGCAAATCTACTCAACCCTACAATGAGACTCCATTGATGTGCTTGAGCTGTTTGATGGACATTTATGTTCTTAGCAGATGTTTTATCATACAAGCTATTTCCTAGAAAGTTCACATATAAGGTGCTTTTGCACCGCATAGTTCTAGGAACTAGTCAGCATGGTGGTTCCTAGAGAACCAGTTTCCCCCTCGGGCCGTTCTCCTGGTTGCATTCACACCGGCAGCAGGAACTCTGAAGCAGCGAAAGCGACGTCTTTATTTGCAGCATTTACAAACATCAATAACTGATAAATTGAGGATGCCCTGATTGGAGCTGTTTTTGATGTGTCTTGGGTTTTGTGATCATGGCGATGGAATGTAAACACACAATTTACGTGATTAAAAGAGCAAGGAAATCTGACTAAATCTTCAATTAACAACAGAGCCCAAACTTAAATTTAATTACTATTTATTTTTAACTATAATAGTCAACACTCAAATAAAAAAATTGTATGCAAACATTTAAATTGTTTTTAAAATTAACTTCTAAATTATACAATTTCTATTTTGTTGTTGAAATGTAATAATTTACAGAGTCATAACTTGTTTCATAAAATATTTATTTAAACATATACATTAAATAATTAAGACTTCACTAACAGTTAAAGTAAATATGAAGTATAGTCTAATATTTCACAAAATGTTCTTCACTAGACTTCAGTTCTCTAGCAAATAACGAGCTGTAGACACTGATGACTTGCCTGAGGTAAATATAACGCTACGTGACATTTTGTTTACAAGCTGTTTTAATTACGTCTTTCCGCGGTTGAAACACTAATTGAGCGATTACGTGAGGGGTGAGATGTTCATTCATGTTTATTTCGTGTTAAAACTAGTAATTAAGAGGAAGCGGTGATCACGCTCACTTGTGCTCCACATCAAAGAGCATCAAAACAGCATTTATTGTCTACATTTCCTGAAAAAATTTAACGATTTGTTTGGTACACATGCGTACCGAACTGAAAGACCCATAATAAAAATTTTGGGAATACTGTCCCATTACACCCCTAAGTGTTACATATCATCGAGGCTGAGAAAAGAACACAACGCTGCAGACAACAGGTAAATGCTGTTATCGCTGTTTTCCATGTTCATGAAGTAAATATTTTTACACAGCTTTTTAAAAATGCCGGGTAGCTGGTGTTTCGTGTGCGTTTGTCCAATCAGCGTACACTTACGTCACTGCTAGTTCCTATAGAACTGTTTTAGACCTACTCTGAAGTAGGAGCTGATTTAGTTCCCCAAACAGAGCTCCTAGAACTAAATACATTCCTAGTTCCTGCGGTGCGAACACACCAAAACCTTCCGCCAATAGTTCTAGGAACTATGAAAAGGAATCCTCCGGTGCAAAAGCGCCTATAGTGTATGTGGTGAATACTAGAATCTGTAGCTCTAATGTGATATAATGAATATGAGGAGAATGAAGCTGATGCTGTGAAAGTGCTGGATTGAGGAGAGTTCCTAAAGATCAGTCGAGTCAAATCTGATGTTCCTGCAGGTTATTGGGTGAAGTGTGGAGCTGATGAGTTTTGATTTCTGTTTTCTGTAGAGTTTCCAGTCTCTCTCAGCACCTCCTGAATCTACAGACGTAAATGATGATCTCTTCAGTTCTCTCGTCTCTTCTGATGCTCTGATAGAATCTGTCCGTCAGCTGAGACACAAACTGGAGGATTTCTGCAAAGAGGAGCTCAAAAAGATCTCAGACAGAGGTAAAGTCCTGGAGATTCATCTGCTCTCAGAAACCAGTCCATCATCATCTCATATCATGGAGAACATCATATTAGAAATGTCTTAGGAATGGATGCAGGATCATGAGAATCACACTGTTCATGTCTGTTGATTTCCACAGTCACATTCACCAACATTGTTCCCAGAACCAGGAACGACTTCCTACAATGTAAGTCCATAAGAAAACAAGCAGAAAACTCACTGAGTGTCTTCATGTTCTTCTGTAGAAGCTGAAAGAAGAGTTTTATAATTGATGTAAATCAGTGGTTCTCAACTGGTTTGGCCTCGGGACCCACGTTTTCCCATCGTCATCAAGACACGACCCACATATATATATCTATATATATATATATATATATATATATATGTACACTACAGGTCAAAAGTTTGGGATCAGAACGATTTTTGATGTTTTTTAAAGAAGTCTCTTCTGCTCATCAATGCTGCATTTATTTGATCAAATATACAGGAAAAAATTGAATATTGTGAAATATTATGATGTAAAATAACGTTTTTCTGTTTTAATATACATTAAAATCTAATTTATTCCTGTGATGCAAAGCTGAATTTTCAGCAGT
>NW_015548257.1:18344-18687 GCF_001515605.1 Sinocyclocheilus anshuiensis
CTCATACGCGAGGGACTGTGGTGGCGAGTCCACAGTCTCCTCTGTCTCGACACTCATCACATCCACCTCCTCGGAGGAAGATAGATGAAGCGTCCAGCGCGGGCTTCCGAACACTGAGAGAGAGCCGCGGATCTAACGGGTGAGGACCGAGAAAAGGACGAGCCCGTCTCGGATCCCTCCGCTAAATCCACTTGCAATCCCCATGACAACAATCTGCGCTGTGCCTCGGCAACAGCGGGACCGCTGCCAGTGGGATCGCGCGCCTGGCCGCTCTCATCAAACACAGCCAGGCGAGAGTGGAGCGTGCGCAGCGAGAGCAGCTCGCAGTCATGACAATCAGCTC
>NW_015548257.1:19871-30018 GCF_001515605.1 Sinocyclocheilus anshuiensis
TTACGTCACCCCGCTCGTGACGTCTCGCTGCTCCATTGTGCTGATTTGACACGTGCTTCAGAACGCGGTCACGCAGGGGAGTTCCCAAAGCAAATCTCGACGCAGCTCGAGTTCCTGAAGGGGAATCTAATTTATTGCTGTGATGCGCAGCTGTATTTTCAGCATCATTACTCCAGTCTTCAGTGTCACATGATCTTCAGAATTATTGTTTATGAATCATCAGTGAAACTGTGTTGATGAATCAGAATAGATATTATTATCAAAATGGCCTTTCAATTCAAAAGATCCCACAGTTAATAAATAATTGTCATTATTTACCTTATGTAGCTCCGGCCCATTCCAACGTCTGTGTTCTTCTGTATTCCGGTGTTTTTATTGTCATGCATTTAATTGTTAATTTGTTTTTAATGTTAAGTTACAGCTTGTTAAATAATTAGTGTTAAAAAGTGTAAATGACCATTTTAAACTCTTAAAGCTCAAATTATTCAACATGTGATTTCATGACATTCAAGGAAAATAGTCTTGTACTTTTTGAGCTTCATTTGTCGCCCCACATTTTTAAAACACTTATTGTAAGAAAAATTGTTTAGTATGACATAAAAAAATTAACGAATAGATTTTCATGCTCTGAAGTCGCACTTATGAGATTAGACCTGGATATTAATACATTTATATTTGTGACGACGATATAAACAATCAAACCGTTAAGATTTGTAATAATTATATATCCAACTTTGCATAAAGAGCTGGATGATAATTTAGTTTATTTTTGTGACAAAATAAAAGGTTGAGATTTGCTATGTAATATGTGTAAATGTGTTTCTGTTATTCTGATCAAGATTTACTGGATTCATTCACTGTTTCTCATCTTGTTTCTGATGAAGATGTAGACGATACTGAACTGTTCTTTTCTTAGAGGACAATAGGTTTGTGCTGAGGAGCTGTGTGCGTGTCTTGGTCATTCACGGTTGTAGCAGGAGGGACACAACATATTTTTCTCTCTTTCAGGGAACGAGGCTTACATACATAACTGAGATGTTCCTTTTTAGTCAGTCACATACGATGTTACATTTATACTGATGTATGTGGTCCCTATTGAAAGCACCACAACCACTGAACTGTGTCATGAGATTTGGCGATGCAGGTGCTGGCAAGCAGGAGTGTGCCCCGACAGATACAGTCACAATACTTGACCTTCCCAACATGTAAGCTTTATAATCCTTCACATCTTTTTTTAGAGGGGTCGAATGAACAGTACTTACTATGGGGAAGGTCATTAGGCATTCCTTTTTCTTTTTATTATGAATGGAAAAAAATTCCTTTATAGTGACAGTTTCACGTTTGGGAATGCTGTGGATCCACATCCTACCCACAGGGAGGTGACATGGAGAATACACATATGGACTAACTGACAGGACAGTACTATTTATTTATTTTATTTAGTCATTTAGCAGACGCTTTTATCCAAAGTATATATCACATACACACATACATACATATATACATATACATACATATACATATATATATACAAACACACACATACACACACACATATATATATATATATATATATATATATATATACATACATGCAAACACACATACACACACATACATATATACAAACACACACATACACATATATATATATATATGTGTGTATGTGTGTGTATATATATAAAACTGCATATAATAACCTAGAACACTGTCTAACACTTGATGGCTGCTCATGCGTTCTTTTATTCTGATTACAGATTAATCTTGCAGTGGCATTTTGGATTAATTGTAGAGGTTTGATAGAAGTGGCTGGAAGACCTGGCAAGAGAGCATTGCAATAGTCCAGCCTGGATAGAACAAGAGCTTGAACAAGGAGTTGTGTTGCATGTTCTGAAAGAAAGGGCCTGATCTTCCTAATGTTGTATAAAGCAAATCTGCAGGACCGGGCAGTTTTAGCAATGTGGTTTACAATGAATTTAGAAATTCAGCTTATCATCAATCACAACTCCAAGGTTTCTAGCTGTTTTTGAAGGAGTTATGGTTGATGAGCCTAACTGGATGGTGAAATTTTGATAAAGTGATGGGTTTGTTGAAACCACAAGCCGTTCTGTCTTAGCCAGGTTGAGTTGAAGGTGATGGTCCGTCATCCAGCAAGAAATGTCTGTTAGACATGTTGAGATGCGAGCAGCTGTCGTCGGGTCATCAGGATGGAATGAGAGGTAGAGTTGAGTGTCATCAGCATAGCAGTGATATGAAAAGCCATGTTTCTGAATGACAGAACCTAGTGATGCCATGTAGACAGAGAAGAGAAGTGGTCCAAGTACTGAGCCCTGTGGCACCCCAGTAGCTAGATGTTGCGACTTGGACACCTCACCTCTCCAAGATACCTTGAAGGACCTATCTGAGAGGTAAGACTCAAACAACTGGCGTGCTACGTATGGAATGAACCACTGCGGAAGCTCCTACTTGAGTAGGGATGGAACTAGTATCAACGCAGGGTCGGACTGAAAGAATTTTGTCGAGGGAAAGACACAGGTTTACCATTAGGGAAACCATACCATGGAAAAATACACATACAGGATTACCTGAAGGGGATCTGATGTATGGGCACCTAGCCCAGTACAGGGCAGTACTGTCTCCCCCAAGAGCAGTGCTTGCAAGTTCATCACCTGGTCCTGGAAGGGAGTGATGGGAACTTTGAGCACATATCCAGGCTGGAGTCCTTTGATCATGTGGACCCAAATGCTAGTCATGTTTCGTTGACCGAATATGCCTGCAGGTCCCTCAACCTCTTGAAGGAAGTGAGCAAGGACAGGAGCGCTGTCTTTAAAGATAGAATCTTAACCTCAACTGACTCAAGTGGCTCAAACATAGCTTTTTGTTGCCAAGCAAGGACCTCAGAGAGATCCCACGAGGGGATGAGGTGCAGTCTTGGAGGGTTTAACCTCCTAGCACCTCTCAGGAACCTGATGATCAGATCATGCTTCTCCAGGGACCTACTGTCCACTGCGTCATGATGTGCTGCAATCGCAGAAAAATAGATTTCCAAGGTAGAGGGGGACAGCCTCCTCTCCAACTTCTATTGCAGAAAGGAAAGCACAAAACTGATCAGGGATCTTCGAGGGTCTTATCGTTAAGAAGAACACCAATCAATAAACAGACTCCACTTCAGCACACAAGCCTGTCTGATAGAGCAGACTCTGGTCTGAGTGAAAGTGTCTATCACTGCCTATCATAAGCCAGTTAAGTCTTCACCGTCCCATCCAGGAGTCACACATGGAGATTCCACACATCTGGATGCAGCTGCTATATGATGCCTGTCCCTGAGAAAGAAGGTCCTTCCTAGGGAGAATCTGCCAGAGAGGGTCTGTCGGGAGGAGCATCAGGTCAGAAAACAGCTGGCAGTGGAGGATTCCTGGGGAGTGAACAGATCTACCTGGGTTTCCCAGAATTTACTACAGATCAGCTGGAGTCTCCATTCTCCTGCAGTGTAAACTGTCATGAGAGCACATCATTCTTTACCTTCTTTACAGACTCACAGACACACCTGTTTTACACACGTCACTCAAACACAGAACCAGGAAACAGGAATCACCTGATTTAAGGGGAAAAAGAAACTGAAGTGTAGTTGAGCTGTTGTGTGTTTGTGTCTCTGTGTTCATGCAGTAAAATGGCAGGAGCCAGAGTTTTTCAGGATGAGTTCATGTGTTCATTGTGTTTGGATCTCCTGAAGGATCCAGTGACCATCCAGTGTGGACACAGTTACTGTAAGATCTGTATTACAGGCTGCTGGGATCAGGAGGATCAGATGAGAGTCTACAGCTGCCCTCAGTGCAGACAGACCTTCAGTCCAAGACCTGCTTTAGCTAGAAACACCATGATGGCTGAAGTGGTGGAGAAACTGAAGAAGACCAAACTCTCTGTTGACTGTGACGCTGGAGCTGGAAATGTGCAGTGTGACGTCTGTACTGGAAGAAAATACAAAGCCGTCAAGTCCTGTCTGGTGTGTCTGAACTCTTACTGTCTGAATCACCTCGAACAACATGAGAACTGGTTTAAAGGAAAGAGACACAATTTGACTGAAGCCACGGGACGACTGCAGGAGATGATCTGCCAGAAACATGAGAAGCTCCTTGAGGTTTTCTGTCGCACTGACCAGAGATGTATATGCATGCTGTGTACGATTATTGAACATAAAAACCATGACATTGTATCAGCTGCAGACCAGAGGACAGAGAAACAGGTATTTAAAACTACACACTGATGAAATATTGCTAAACAATCTTTATGGTCCATGATATTTCATGTATGATGATTGTAACCGATCATCAGTTCTGCAGTTTGAACCTATAGCCATTGTGTATCATTTGAGATAAGTAACCTTTAAACTGCCTCACCCTGCGTTTACTGGATTCATCTGTTCACATGATGATTTATTGCCAGTAGTTTTCTGTGACATTCACTATCATCTGTTTGTCCTGCAGAAGCAGCTGAAGCAGACTCAGAAGACGCTCCAGCAGAGAATCCAGCAGAGAGAGAAAGATCTTCAGCAGCTGAGAGAGGCTGTGGAGTCTCATAAGGTGAGTCTGGAGAAGAAGAGAAGTTTGTCTCCGTCTCAGTTCAGACTCACTGAAGCCTGAATCACTGTGTGTCCTAACAGCGCTCTGCACAGACAGCAGTGGAGGACAGTGAGAGGATCTTTACTGAGCTCATCCGCTCCATTGAGAGAAGCTGCTCTGAGCTGATACGGCTGATCAGAGATCAGGAGAAGACTGCAGTGAGTCGAGCTGAAGGACGACTGGAGCAGGAGATCAATGATCTGAGGAGGAGAGACGCTGAGCTGGAGCAGCTGGAGCACACACAGGATCACATCCAGTTCCTGCAGGTAACAGAGATCTAGAAGAACAGGATCATAGTGGACTTGAGCAGATCCTGCTGTGACAGAGACTCACAGAGAAACATGTCATGTGTGTCTTATTATATAATCATCAGTCAGACTCTCATCTGATCATCTTCTTCTGAAAAAGAGACGCCGCTTACGAATGGCTTTCAGCTCTGGAAATCTCTTAGGAATCATTTCTCTGAGCTCTTTCTAGATATATTTAACTGTCAAACACCACTAGCGCTACCAACAGTTCAGAACTTCACTAACATTTCAGCTTTTTACCTCATGTTTCCTTATGATTTATTGCATAATAGTGAAATCAGTGAACTTGATAGTACAGATTCTGAGTAACATTCATCAAAATTGGATCAGCTCATCTTCAAACTTGATAAAATAGATTTTTATTGGCCTGTAACACATTGATGAATTTGACCATGAAGACCGCAAACATGAAGTGAGGCTGTATATTAGCAATGCTTCAGTGTATTGAATCCAAACCAAAACTGAGCGTGTCTTAAGGGTCCTTGTGAAGTGTCAGTGTCTCTAAAGTTATAAATAATGCTCAATCTAATAAAGCCTTTGAGCTGCTTTTCCTGAGCAAATCTACTCAACTCTACAATGAGACTCCATTGATGTGCTTGAGCTGTTAGATGGACATTTATGATCTTAGCAGATGTTTTATCATCCAAACTATTTCCTAGAAAGTTCACATACAGCCCACTCTCTCTTCGAACTGTTGCCTTCTGGTCGGCGCTACAGAGCACTGACCACCAGAACAGCCAGGCACAAGAACAGTTTTTTCCCACAGGCTATATTCAGTCTGAACAATTAATCTTTCATAATTATACATCGTCCATCACAACTAACATAGTTATGTTATACTTATATTAAACTGCACACTAATAAACATATCTGTACATTTATCTAAATAATTACATTTTTTCCTATAGTTCTATTTCTGTATATAGTACATTATTCAATTTTTCTTTTTTATTATATTAGTGTTATATTACATCCCTACTGTGTTATTCCTATGTATGTCTGCACTATCATGTATGTCTGCACTATGTTTGTACTTTCTTCTACACTGGAATCTCCTGTCGTCAAGTAAAATTCCTTGTGTGTGTAAACATACTTGGTAATAAAGCTCTTCTGATTCTGATTCTGATTCTGATATAAGGTGCTTTCGCACCGCATAGTTCTAGAATCTAGCCAGCATGGTGGTTCCTAGAGAACCAATTTCCCCCTCGGGCCATTTTCCTGGTTGCATTCACACCGGCAGCAGGAACTCTGAAGCAGCGAAAGTGATGTCTTTCTTTGCGGCATTTACAAACGTCAAAAACTGATAAATGGAGGATGCCCTGATTGGATCTGTTTTTGATGTGTCTTGGGTTTTTTGATAATGGAGATGGAATGTAAACACACAATTTATGCGATTAAAAGAGCAAGGAAATCTGACTAAATCTTCTATGACAACTTGCAGTGTTACTAGAGGTGTAACGGTACACAAACATGATGGTTCGGTACGTACCTCGGTTTTGACGTCACAGTTCAGTATAGTTTCTGTACAGCAGGAGGAAAAACCTAAACGTCTCGGGTTACGCATGTAACCATGGTTCCCCGAGAGGGAACGAGACGCTGCGCGCTGTAGGGGGCACTATGGGGAATGCAGTCTGCATGACCGGTGTCTGAAGCACGTGTAAAACCATGCCAATCTATTGGCCCACCTGGCCCATGACGTCATAGGCGGGACTCCCGCACGGGCTTTTTATTAGTGATTTAGGTGCAAAGTTGTATATCAGAAATTGTTTTGGCTTACAATATAAATGAACTCAATTTAATGCATTAATTGGTGATTTTATAAGGTCTGCACCTGTATACAGACAGTATTGTTGGTCATTGCTTGCATACTGAGATTTGAGTACAAACACTAAGAGGCAAAGTAGACAGACTTAAGCCATTCACACCATAATCCTATGTAATCCTTAAAGGGCCAGGTAACTTCTTTGGCACACGTACTTAACAACTCAAATCACCGTCTAAAACTTGGAGAACATGTTGATGTGAAAAAGGTTACTACAAAGGTCAAGCAGCCTTTAATGGACAGTTTGTCCAAGAATGGAAAATCTGCTGTTTGCTGTCGCTCCAAACCTGTTTGACTTTCTTTAATCTGCAGAAAAAAAAAAAAAATTCTGTTTCTAGGGAACTCCACGCTGCGTCCCCTAGGGGGAACATTGGGGAATGCAGTCTGCATGACCGGTGTCTGAAGCATGTGTGAAACCATGCCAATCTATTGGCCCACCTGGCCCATGACGTCATAGGCGGGATTCCCGGAAGTATAAAAGGGCACCTGCCGAATATGTCATCCACTTTGCTGTCTTCAGGAGCCCTCTGTTTGAAGTGCGTGTGAGAGACCAAGGCAGGTGAGCGGTGTGAGGAGTGTGTGCCTCCGTTCCAGAGGTTTCTGGCATTTGAGGACGCGCACGATCTATCTGTCATCTGTTTTTGGTCGGGAGCTTGCACGTTCAGTGCTCTGCAAGGGCTCTGAACACGCTCATTATGAGTGTTATCCAATGAGAAGCTATATTTGCGTTTGTCCCTCTTCTTGAGAGATGAGTGACAAGCGTTTGCGTCTCGCGGTTCTTGTCCTGCTGTTGCCGAGGCACAGCGAATGCTCGACTCGCGGGATTCAAGGGGTTGAGATCCCTTGAGGGAGTTAATTCCCTTTGGGATCTCTTGAGTTCCTTTGGAGGTTTTCTGTTATCCTCTTCAGTGTTCTTATGTGTCCAGGTTAGTTCTGCTCATTTAGCATAGCCATCTGTGATAGCTGTGCTCTTAACTTGGGTGGGATGTTTCCTTTATTCGGATTCCCCGTTACTGCCAAGTTGCGTTACCGGCCCATGGCGTCAGTGGCATGGCCCCATTCTGAGGAAAGGCTTGGTGTATGTATGTCACTTTCTTGGTGCTCCTCCACCAGGTGGACAGGCATACGCCTTGGCACGGCTTGATTGGATTGCATTCCCCATAGTGCCCCCTAGGGGGCCCAGCGTGGAGGGTTACGCATGTAACCATGGTTCCCTGAGAGGGAACGAGACGCTGCGCCCCCTTTCCATGCCTTCGGCCTGCCTGTTGATGTATCCTTCAGACAGCAAGTGGATGACATATTGGGCAGGTGCCCTTTTATACTTCCAGAAATCCCGCCTATGATGTCATGGGCCAGGTTGGCATGGTTTTACACGTGCTTCAGACACCGGTCATGCAGACTGCATCCCCCATAGTGCCCCCATAGAGTTCCCTAGAAGGGGGACATAAATTACTTTTTCATGTAACAATGGTTTGCTGAACAAATTGCTCTTTCTTTAAATAAATTTAGCTATAACTAAAATTTTCTTAGGGATAGAAATCTACCTCAGTTTCTGCTCTAAACTTTAGAGAGATCTTTTACATTCCTAGTTCCTGCGGTGCGAACACAACAAAACCTTCCGCCAATAGTTCTAGGAACTATGAAAAGGTTCCTCCGGTGCGAAAGCACCTATAGTGTATGTGGTGAATACTAGAATCTGTAGCTCTAATGTGATATAATGAATATGAGAGGAGTGTGTGCCTCCGTTCCAGAGGTTTCTGGCATTTGAGGACGCGCACGATCTATCTGTCATCTGTTTTTGGTCGGGAGCTTGCACGTTCAGTGCTCTGCAAGGGCTCTGAACACGCTCATTATGAGTGTTATCCAATGAGAAGCTATATTTGCGTTTGTCCCTCTTCTTGAGAGATGAGTGACAAGCGTTTGCGTCTCGCGGTTCGGGTCCCACTGTTGCGGAGGCACGGCGAAAACTCGGATCGCGGGATTGAGATGGCCTTTTTGGGTTATCGGATCAGATAGCGCTCAAGTCAAGCAGCGCCTTAGGGATGTGTGCCTCCGTGTTTGGATTCTAACACTCGAGGGCATCGTCTCGCGGTTCTTGTCCTGCTGTTGCCGAGGCACAGCGAATGCTCGACTCGCGGGATTCAAGGGGTTGAGATCCCTTGAGGGAGTTAATTCCCTTTGGGATCTCTTGAGTTCCTTTGGAGGTTTTCTGTTATCCTCTTCAGTGTTCTTATGTGTCCAGGTTAGTTCTGCTCATTTAGCATAGCCATCTGTGATAGCTGTGCTCTTAACTTGGGTGGGATGTTTCCTTTATTCGGATTCCCCGTTACTGCCAAGTTGCGTTACCGGCCCATGGCGTCAGTGGCATGGCCCCATTCTGAGGAAAGGCTTGGTGTATGTATGTCACTTTCTTGGTGCTCCTCCACCAGGTGGACAGGCATACGCCTTGGCACGGCTTGATTGGATTGCATTCCCCATAGTGCCCCCTAGGGGGCCCAGCGTGGAGGGTTACGCATGTAACCATGGTTCCCTGAGAGGGAACGAGACGCTGCGCCCCCTTTCCATGCCTTCGGCCTGCCTGTTGATGTATCCTTCAGACAGCAAGTGGATGACATATTGGGCAGGTGCCCTTTTATACTTCCAGAAATCCCGCCTATGATGTCATGGGCCAGGTTGGCATGGTTTTACACGTGCTTCAGACACCGGTCATGCAGACTGCATCCCCCATAGTGCCCCCATAGAGTTCCCTAGAAGGGGGACATAAATTACTTTTTCATGTAACAATGGTTTGCTGAACAAATTGCTCTTTCTTTAAATAAATTTAGCTATAACTAAAATTTTCTTAGGGATAGAAATCTACCTCAGTTTCTGCTCTAAACTTTAGAGAGATCTTTTACATTCCTAGTTCCTGCGGTGCGAACACAACAAAACCTTCCGCCAATAGTTCTAGGAACTATGAAAAGGTTCCTCCGGTGCGAAAGCACCTATAGTGTATGTGGTGAATACTAGAATCTGTAGCTCTAATGTGATATAATGAATATGAGGAGAATGAATCTGATGCTGTGAAAGTGCTGGATTGAGTTACTAAAGATCAGTGAAGTCACATCTGATGTTCCTGCAGGTTATTGGGTGAAGTGTGGAGCTGATGAGTTTGATTTCTGTTTTCTGTAGAGTTTCCAGTCTCTCTCAGCACCTCCTGAATCTACAGACGTAAATGATGATCTCTTCAGTTCTCTCGTCTCTTTTGATGCTCTGAGAGAATCTGTCCGTCAGCTGAGACACAAACTGGAGGATTTCTGCAAAGAGCAGCTCAAGAAGATCTCAGACAGAGGTAAAGTCCTGGAGATTCATCTGCTCTCAGAAACCAGTCCATCATCATCTCATATCATGGAGAACAT
>NW_015548257.1:31981-38365 GCF_001515605.1 Sinocyclocheilus anshuiensis
TGAAAGAAGAGTTTTATAACTGATGATGTAAATGATGATTTGCACAGATATCTGCTCATCTGTACTGAGACACTGATGATACACTGAACATGAAGAGTTCAGCTCCATGAAAAGAACAAACAGATTCATAATTCCTGATTCTGATGTGTTTTATCTCCATCAGATTCCCATCAGTTCACTCTGGATCTGAACACAGTGAATAAACGCCTCCGTCTGTCTGAGAGCAACAGAGTGATTACTTACACTCTCAAAGTTCAGTCGTATCCTGATCATTCAGACAGATTTGATGTGTGTCAGGTGTTGTGTAGAGAGAGTGTGTGTGGACGCTGTTACTGGGAGCTGCAGTGGAGTAGATGTGTGTATATATCAGTGTCATATAAGAGCATCAGCAAGAAGGGACGGGGTAAAGAGTGTTGGTTTGGATCTAATGATCAGTCCTGGAGTTTGTTCTGCTCTCCCTCCAGATACTCATTCAGACACAATAACATAGTGACTGATCTCTCTGTGAAGCCCATCAGCAGGAGAATAGGAGTGTATGATGATAACTATAGAATAGGAGTGTTTGTGGATCACAGAGCAGGAACTCTGTCCTTCTACAGCGTCTCTGACACAATGAGCCTCATCCACACAGTCCAGACCACATTCACTCAGACGCTCTATCCTGGGTTTTGGGTTGGTTCCGGATCATCAGTGAAACTGTGTTGATGAATCAGAATAGATATTATTATCAAAATGGCCTTTCAATTCAAACGATCACACAGTTAATAAATAATTGTCATTATTTACCTTATGTAGCTCCGGCCCATTCCAACGTCTGTGTTCTTCTGTATTCCGGTGTTTTTATTGTCATGCATTTAATTGTTAATTTGTTTTTAATGTTAAGTTACAGCTTTGTTTTTAATTTTAAGTTACAGCTTGTTAAATAATTAGTGTTACAAAGTGTAAATGACCATTTTAAACTCTTAAAGCTCAAATTATTCAACGTGATTTCATGACATTCAAGGAAAATAGTCTTGTACTTTTTGATTTTCTTTTGTCGCCCCACATTTTTAAAACACTTATTGTATGGAGCTTATAATATGACAAAACTAATTGAATTTGTATTGTGTAAATTTGAATTATTGACACGTGTAATTTAACAAAACTGAATATTATGTGGCATTTAACAGTTCTGAAGTTGATTTTTTTGAACTTGAACATTAAACATTTCAAATTTAACAAAACTGAATATTTTTATGGCAGAGTTTTATAGAGATGTTTTTTCAAACAGGAAAAAAAGATTGGTTCTGAAATCTTAGACTGCAAATATCCAGTTTTTACAAATACAGCAGGAAATTCGGAACATCAAATTCAATCTAAAATTCAATACTCAGGAATTCAGATCGTAGAGAAAGTAGGTCAGAGGCAATCCACAGGGAAGAGTAGATGATCTCCGAAAAGTCAAATGAAGCCTTTTGGCCAATTAGTAGTTTTCTGATGTGAGCGCGTGGTTTAGGATCTACCTGATCATGAATCGCTCGGAGGTAGCCTACGTGACTCTTAAACATTTATGGTTTATACACTTATATGTTAGGTTAGTATTCTCAGCATGTGAAACATTTGTCTAAGCCAGTGATTCTCCGCCTTTTTTACTCCAAGGTCCCCCTCCTCTCCAAATCAATTTATACTTTGCAAAAATGTCACTGCAGATATTCTTTACAACTTAAAAGTACGTAAACCTTAATTATACAGTAACTTTAACAAATAATCACAAGTCATCTTCATCCTGTTCAAAAGGGTTCTTAATGCATCGTGTCTCCTTCTGGAGCATCAGTCAATGTTTGAGCCTTCTGTAATATTTGTGTTTGAGTCCCTCAGTTGTCTTCAGTGTTAAATGGATCTCAAAATCATACAGTCACTGCTGGAAAGGGTTCAAATATGCAGAAGATGCTGGAAAACTGAAGAATCTGCAGGAGCTGGAGGATTTTTCTGAAGAACAGCAGGCAGTTTAACTGTTCAGGACAAACAAGGGACTCATGAACAACTATCACAAAACAGAAAAACAGTCGTGGATCATCAGGTAACCACACACTGTATTAAGAACCAGTGTCTTACTCAGTCTTACTCAGGACAGTACTAAATAAAAAAATTACATGCATTTTGTATGATCTCTCTTACTTTGTTAAAATTATTCACATTTTCACAGATTCTGCAAACTTTCGCATTCATATGTTCATTCTCATTACAGACAATAGACAAAAAGAGATGGACAAAAGCAATACTGAGACATTTCTCAAAATATTTTCTTTCAGATAATTAGATCAGATTTAGATCACTACCATGATATGAATGAGTGAAAGAATGTTTTCATCTGCTGTGGTTTATTTATTTTCCACATCAGATGCGTATCATAATAACTCAGTCTGGTGTGTTGATCTCAGCTTCGTCACGCCTGTCATATAATAATGACACATGAGGCTTTATAAAGGCCTTCAGACGGTCGACCCATCCTCTGGCTGACCCGTGACCTCCAGCGTGACGGTCACATTCAAATGCGCTCAATCACCATCAGTCTGTATTGACCGTGACCCGGGGAACTTTGACCTTTGACCTTCTTCCAGATCAATGCACTCTGAATATGCCCACAGACACAAGCGGCCATTACCACGGTTTTATTTCCTTGATGAATGAGGCGCTGATTCTGCAGCCAGAAGGAGAGAAATCGATCCAGCTGTGATCGATAAATCATTGATCAGCTTCATTACGGGGATAATATTGCATTTCAGGCATTTATTAACTTGAAGTGTCACTCCAGTTTTACTTCATATATTATTCATAAACTTCATGTTTTGCTGCATTTGTGCTCAAATTATGTAACTTATTATCTTACAACAAGACTACCTTTGTAGTAACTATACCAGCACTAACCAGCTTAACCTTCTGTGTTCCACAGGAGAACGCCAAACACGTTTGGATGTCATGATAGAAAATCTCAGATGAGAAACTGCATTTAAAGAAGAATGAAATCTGCTAAAAATGCCGTCAGAATGAGAGTCCAAACAGCTGATAAAAACATCACAATAATCCACAAGTAATCCACAGCACTCCAGTCCATCAGTTAACATCTGGAGAAGACAAAAGCTGAAACACATCCAGCATTAAGACGTTTTTAACTCAAATACATTGAGTCCATAATCGATCTCAGATGAACTGAGGGTGAGCACATTTACAGCACATGCTCATTTTTGGGTGAACTATTCTCTTAAAATCCATATTGTCTGCTGATAAATGCTTTGCATTACTATACTACATTGTACGACTAATAAATTACCAGTAATGTTAATAAAACAATCATAAAATGCAAATACAAACACATGAAATAGAAGAGAATAAAACACTGATCAAACAGACAAATGCATGTTTCTCTGTCTCATTGGTGTCATGCAAATGGTTTCTCTGAGACAGTAAACTACGATAAGTGACGCATTGTGGGTAACGGGTTCCTCTCAGAACTGTGTGTGTGTGTGAGTGTGTGAAGAACAGCTGAGACATGATCTTACTGTAACACGCACACATTTGTTCTTCTCATATCACATTCATTTCACACTTGCTTATACTCATAACTGAAGTGTGTATGTGTGTGTGTGTGTGTGTGTGAGAGAGCGAGAGAGCGCGTGTGTGTGTGTGTGAGTGAGTGAGTGAGTGAGAGAGAGTGTGTGTGTGTGTGTGTGTGTGTGTGTGTGTGTGAGAGAGAGAGAGAGCGTGTGTGTGCGTGCGTGTGTGTATGTGTGTGTGTGTAGACCCCTGCTGGTGTCACATTGTCACTATTGTCACTTACAGGAATATCATCCGCCTCCTCGTTCATCTTCACATCACAGACGGAGCTTCTCTGTTATTTAGAGCTGTTACTGTGAGCTGAGATCAGACGAGAACAGATCGACTGATATGGAGTCTAACACTTTTATTCATCAAGACTGCATTAAATTAAACAAAAGTGACAGTAAAGACATTTATAATGCTACAAAAGATTTCTATTTCAAATAAACGCTGTTCTTCTGAACTTTCTATTCATCTGTGAACCCTGAAAAATAAAATGCATCACAGTTTCCACAAAAATATTGGGCAGCACAACTGTTTTCAACATTGATAATACTCAGAAATGTTTCTTGAGCAGCAAATCAGCATATTAGAATGATTTCTGAAGATCATGTGACACTGAAGACTGGAGTAATGATGCTGAAAATACAGCTGCGCATCACAGAAATACATTACAGTTTAACACATATTCACATAGAACACAGCTGTTTTACATTCTAATAATATTTCACTATTTTTACAGTATTTTTGATCAAATCAATGCTGGATGGAAGAACTGTTGTTTCAAGTAAACAGATCAGTCTGCAGGTCAGTGATGTTCATGCGGTCCATGCAGGTCAGATGTTGTGATGAGGGTTACCATAGTGAGATGCTAGCAGGAAGTTGTGGGTGCTTTGCTTCTGTGCATTTCCTGTTACAGTGAAATCAGCCCTTATAAACACACACACACACGCATGAATACACACATCAATCTAAACTGTTCACTGCACAGTTAGCAAACACACACATAAACAGTCAAATAATTAAGTTTAAATCTCAGTTTATCATCCAGTGAGTGTTTTGATGAGTGTTTGATTGACAGATGTGTCGCTCTCTCATGCGTTCTGTAGTTTAATGACTCACTTTATGTTTGTTTGTGATCACATTTACATTTAGTCATTTAGCAGATGCTTTTATCCAAAGCGACTTACAAATGAAGACAATAGAAGCAGTCAAAACCAACAAAAGAGCAATGATACACAAATGCTATAACAAGTCTCAGTTAGCTTAATGCAGTACACGGAGCAAGGTTTTAGAGTAGAGAACAGAGCAAGCTAGTGTTAGAGGCCTTTTTGGTTTTGTTAATTGTATAATAAATAAAAAGAAAATAAAGATAGAATACAAAAAGATTAGAGAAGCTAGTGTTAGTTTTTTTTTTTTTTTTAAAAAAAAAAACAGTAAAAGAAAAGAGGGCAAGTCTAAAAGGGACAAGTTTTTTTTTTTTTTTTTAAGAATAGAATTAGAATAGAGAGTGCTATTCCTGAGATGCCCTTTGCCAATAGGGTTGACAGGAGAATCTGGTGGTTAACCATATCAAAAGCAGCAGACAGATCCAGCAAAATAAGTATAGAAGATTTGGAAGCTGCTCTTGCCAGTCTTAGGGCTTCAACAACTGAAAGCAAGGCAGTCTCAGTCGAATGTCCACTTCTGAAACCAGACTGGTTGTTGATTTGCTGCACAAATAATTATATTATTTGTGTCTTGTTTTCCAGTACAAATATCTAAACATCCTTAAATCAAAATAGATTTATTGGAGATGCAAAATTACTTAAGATATGAGGTCTTATTTTCTAAAATATGTATTAGAATTAAGTGTTGCTTCAAAAAGGACAATTATTTGCCAGTGGAGTCAGAAAACTAATCTTGCTTTCTCTTTGAGTTAGTTAATTTTTTTCTGACTCCACTGGCAGATGTGTGTTCTTGTTATAAGCAGAAACTCATTTAATTTTGATACATTTATTTCAGAAAACAAGACTTTATATCATTAAGCCATTTTGCAACTCGTATCTTAATTTAAGGATGTTTAGATATTTGCACTGGAAACAAGACAAACATTCTGAGGAAGAACATCACTATTTTGCATGTTTGATATAGTATTAACTGATCTGCAGTGAAGTAAGTGAATGTCAGTGAATCACACTCGTGACACGCTCTCAACATGCCTTCATGTGTCCGAGTCACGCCACACATTCACAACATGAATCACAATGTCCCGCGTTAATCATCATCTGTGTGTGTGTGTGTGTGTGTGTGTGTGTGTGGGTGAGATCTTAGGAACACTCTGTCAAATCACACACAAATGGGCTGTTTCACATTTCAATAAAGCTTCAAATGATCCAAATACAGAGTCACTCTCAGACGTGTTGGTCTGTGTTCAGAATCTTTATTAATAAATTAGTGAGTCATCAGATAATAAAAGAGAATGAGGACAGACACAAACACAAAAACTTGTTTCACAGTAAACATGAGACTCATTTCGAGTTCACACAAACCATCATTCTGCTCGATTTTAACACAAGGACATCATTTCTGTGACACAAAAGTTATTTTAACACCAGTTCATAAGAATTATGCTTCATTTTCCACATCTAATTAAGTCTATAATGTCACCTAATATTAACTTCTTGTCTACTTAACTATTATATAAAATCAAAATCACATTTGCAATCATGCGTCATGTGATATTGCTTAAATATATAAAACCAAGAACACACACACACACACACACACTTATACACACACACACTCACGCACACACACACACACACA
>NW_015548257.1:38716-39635 GCF_001515605.1 Sinocyclocheilus anshuiensis
CCAGCACAGAATATGAAGGATATCAAAAACAAGTTTTACACACACACACACACACACACACACACACACCAGAACTTCATGTTTAGACCATTTTCTAAATGTGTCTGAGGACGATTGCTCTTACGATTAAAGACAATTTATCTGGATAGAGTCATTAACATCATGCTTTTGAGCACTTTAGGTTTGATATATTGACATATGCATCACATGTGTGTTTTGGTGTACAGTTAAATCTGCTGAGTTTCAAGCTACAGAATACCGAAGCTGAAGCATGACGTCATTGAATCGCTGTAATTGTAACATGAAAACACACTGACATCTACTGTACAGAAGCAAGACTGTATCAAAACCTAAGATGACACTTCACTAAAGCCAAAACAAGAAGAGCCACAGTTCAGTAAAGAATAAAGAACAGAGAAGAACTGAGTAGATCAGCAGGCTCTATACACTACACAGCTCTAGTTCAGATGAGATATAGACTTTCATCAGATACTCAGCTTTCTGGTCTAAATCTACACTTGACCCTCTAACACTTGCACTCTATATTCTATTTCTATTTTATCTATTTGTTTTCTTTTCTATTTATTTATTTATTTATTTATTTTTTACTTGACCCTCTAACACTTAAACTTTCTATTCTATTTCTATTTCATCTACTTGTTTTCTTTTCTATTTATTTATTTATTTTTTTTAAACTTGACCCTCTAACACTTGCCCTCTCTATTCTATTTCTATTTTATCTACTTGTTTTCTTTTTCTTTTTTTTTAACTTGAGCCTCTAACACTTGCACTCTATAATCTATTTCTATTTTATCTACTTGTATTCTTTTCTATTTATGTTTTTTTTTAACTTGACCCTCTAACACTTGCATTCTCTATTGTATTTCTATTTTATCTATTTGTTTTCTTTTCTATTTAT
>NW_015548257.1:39779-40890 GCF_001515605.1 Sinocyclocheilus anshuiensis
TATATTCTATTTCTATTTTATCTACTTGTTTTCTTTTTCTTTTTTTTTAACTTGAGCCTCTAACACTTGCACTCTATAACCTATTTCTATTTTATCTACTTGTATTCTTTTCTATTTATGTTTTTTTTTAACTTGACCCTCTAACACTTGCATTCTCTATTGTATTTCTATTTTATCTATTTGTTTTCTTTTCTATTTATGTTTTTTTACTTGACCCTCTAACACTTGCACTCTCTATTCTATTTCTATTTTATCTATTTGTTTTCTTTTCTATTTATTTATTTTAAAAAACTTGACCCTCTAACTCTTAAACTCTCTATTCTATTTCTATATCATCTACTTGTTTTCTTTTCTATTTATTTATTTATTTATTTATTTTTTAAACTTGACCCTCTGACCCTTGCACTCTCTATTCTATTTCTATTTTATCTATTTGTTTTCTTTTCTATTTATGTTTTTTTTAAACTTGACCCTCTAACACTTTCATTCTATATTCTATTTCTATTTTATCTACTTGTTTTCTTTTTATGTGTTTTTTTACTTGACCCTCTAACACTTGCATTCTATATTCTATTTCTATTTTATCTACGTTTTCTTTTTCTTTTCTTTTTAACTTTACCCTCTAAGACTAGCAATATATATTCTATTTCTATTTTATCTACTTGTTTTTTATTTATGTATTTTTTTAACTTGACCCTCTAACATTTGCATTCTATATTCTATTTCTATTTTATCTACGTTTTCTTTTTCTTTTCTTTTTAACTTTACCCTCTAAGACTAGCAATATATATTCTATTTCTATTTTATCTACTTGTTTTCTTTTTTTAACTTGATCCTCTAACACTTGCATTCTACATTCTATTTCTATTTTATCTACTTGTTTTCTATTTATGTATTTTTTTAACTTGACCCTCTAACACTTGCATTCTATATTCTATTTCAATTTTATCTATTTGTTTTCTTTTCTATTTATGTTTTTTTTAAACTTGACCCTCTAACACTTTCATTCTATATTCTATTTCTATTTTATCTACTTGTTTTCTATTTATGTGTTTTTTTACTTGACCCTCTAACACTTGCACTCTCTATTCTATTTCTATTTTATCTACTT
>NW_015548257.1:41096-61516 GCF_001515605.1 Sinocyclocheilus anshuiensis
TCTAACACTTGCATTCTATGTTCTATTTCTATTTTATCTACTTGTATTCTTTTCTATTTATGTTTTTTTTAAACGACCCTCTAACACTTGCATTCTCTATTGTATTTCTATTTTATCTATTTGTTTTCTTTTCTATTTATTTATTTTTTTATTTTTTTATTTTTTACTTGACCCTCTAACACTTAAACTCTCTATTCTATTTCTATTTCATCTACTTGTTTTCTTTTCTATTTATTTATTTATTTTTAAAAAACTTGACCCTCTAACACTTGCCCTCTCTATTCTATTTCTATTTTATCTACTTGTATTCTATTTATGTATTTTTTTACTTGACCCTCTAACACTTGCACTCTCTTTTCTATTTCTATTTTATCTACTTGTTTTCTTTTTCTTTTTTTTTTACTTGAGCCTCTAACACTTGCACTCTATAACCTATTTCTATTTTATCTACTTGTATTCTTTTCTATTTATGTTTTTTTTTAACTTGACCCTCTATTATCTACTTGTTTTCTATTTATGTATTTTTTACTTGACCCTCTAACACTTGCATTCTATATTGTATTTTAATTTGATCTATTTGTTTTCTTTTCTATTTATGTTTTTTTTTACTTGACCCTCTAACACTTTCATTCTATATTCTATTTCTATTTTATCTACTTGTTTTCTTTTTCTTTTCTTTTTTAAACTTTACCCTCTAACACTTGCATTCTATAATCTATTTCTATTTTATCTACTTGTATTCTATTTATGTATTTTTTTACTTGACCCTCTAACACTTGCACTCTCTATTCTATTTCTATTTTATCTATTTGTTTTCTTTTCTATTTATTTATTTTAAAAAACTTGACTCTCTAACACTTAAACTCTCTATACTATTTCTATTTCATCTACTTGTTTTCTTTTCTATTTATTTATTTTTAAAACTTGACCCTCTAACACTTGCACACTCTATTCTATTTCTATTTTATATATTTGTTTTCTTTTCTATTTATTTATTTTTTTTAAACTTGACCCTCTAACCCTTGCACTCTCTATTCTATTTCTATTTTATCTACTTGTTTTCTTTTTCTTTTTCTTTTAAACTTGACCCTCTAACTTGCACTCTATAACCTATTTCTCTAACATTTGCATTCTATATTCTATTTCAATTTTACCTATTTGTTTTCTTTTCTATTTATGTATTTTTTTTTTACTTGACCCTCTAACACTTGCATTCTATATTCTATTTCAATTTTATCTATTTGTTTTCTTTTCTATTTATGTTTTTTTTAAACTTGACCCTCTAACACTTTCATTCTATATTCTATTTCTATTTTATCTACTTGTTTTCTTTTTCTTTTTTTTTACTTGACCCTCTAACACTTGCATTCTCTATTCTATTAAGTAAAAATGTATAAAACACATTTATGTGTTTTAAGTAAAAAAAAAACACATAAATAGAAAACAAGTAGATAAAATAGAAATAGAATGTAGATTGCTAGTCTTAGAGGGTAAAGTTAAAAAGAAAAGAAAAAGAAAACAAGTAGATAAAATAGAAATAGAATATAGAATGAAAGTGTTAGAGGGTCAAGTAAAAAAAAACATAAATCTTTTCTTTTTAACTTTACCCTCTAAGACTAGCAATCTATATTCTGTTTCTATTTTATCTACTTGTTTATATTTATGTCTTTTTTTACTTGACCCTCTAACACTTGCACTCTCTATTCTATTTCTATTTTATCTACTTGTTTTCTATTTGTGTATTTTTTTTCTTGACCCTCTAACATTTGCATTCTATACTCTATTTCTATTTTATCTACTTGTTTTCTTTTGCTTTTGCTTTTTTAACTTGACCCTCTAACACTTGCACTCTCTATTCTATTTCTATTTTATCTACTTGTTTTCTATTTATGTGTTTTTTTACTTGACCCTCTAACACTTGCATTCTACATTCTATTTCTATTTTATCTACTTGTTTTCTATTTATGTGTTTTTTTACTTGACCCTCTAACACTTGCATTCTACATTCTATTTCTATTTTATCTACTTGTTTTCTATTTATGTGTTTTTTTACTTGACCCTCTAACACTTGCATTCTACATTCTATTTCTATTTTATCTACTTGTTTTCTATTTATGTGTTTTTTTACTTGACCCTCTAACACTTGCATTCTACATTCTATTTCTATTTTATCTACTTGTTTTCTATTTATGTGTTTTTTTACTTGACCCTCTAACACTTGCATTCTACATTCTATTTCTATTTTATCTACTTGTTTTCTATTTATGTGTTTTTTTACTTGACCCTCTAACACTTGCATTCTACATTCTATTTCTATTTTATCTACTTGTTTTCTATTTATGTGTTTTTTTACTTGACCCTCTAACACTTGCATTCTACATTCTATTTCTATTTTATCTACTTGTTTTCTATTTATGTGTTTTTTTACTTGACCCTCTAACACTTGCATTCTACATTCTATTTCTATTTTATCTACTTGTTTTCTATTTATGTGTTTTTTTACTTGACCCTCTAACACTTGCATTCTACATTCTATTTCTATTTTATCTACTTGTTTTCTATTTATGTGTTTTTTTACTTGACCCTCTAACACTTGCATTCTACATTCTATTTCTATTTTATCTACTTGTTTTCTATTTATGTGTTTTTTTACTTGACCCTCTAACACTTGCATTCTACATTCTATTTCTATTTTATCTACTTGTTTTCTATTTATGTGTTTTTTTACTTGACCCTCTAACACTTGCATTCTACATTCTATTTCTATTTTATCTACTTGTTTTCTATTTATGTGTTTTTTTACTTGACCCTCTAACACTTGCATTCTACATTCTATTTCTATTTTATCTACTTGTTTTCTATTTATGTGTTTTTTTACTTGACCCTCTAACACTTGCATTCTACATTCTATTTCTATTTTATCTACTTGTTTTCTATTTATGTGTTTTTTTACTTGACCCTCTAACACTTGCATTCTACATTCTATTTCTATTTTATCTACTTGTTTTCTATTTATGTGTTTTTTTACTTGACCCTCTAACACTTGCATTCTACATTCTATTTCTATTTTATCTACTTGTTTTCTATTTATGTGTTTTTTTACTTGACCCTCTAACACTTGCATTCTACATTCTATTTCTATTTTATCTACTTGTTTTCTATTTATGTGTTTTTTTACTTGACCCTCTAACACTTGCATTCTACATTCTATTTCTATTTTATCTACTTGTTTTCTATTTATGTGTTTTTTTACTTGACCCTCTAACACTTGCATTCTACATTCTATTTCTATTTTATCTACTTGTTTTCTATTTATGTGTTTTTTTACTTGACCCTCTAACACTTGCATTCTACATTCTATTTCTATTTTATCTACTTGTTTTCTATTTATGTGTTTTTTTACTTGACCCTCTAACACTTGCATTCTACATTCTATTTCTATTTTATCTACTTGTTTTCTATTTATGTGTTTTTTTACTTGACCCTCTAACACTTGCATTCTACATTCTATTTCTATTTTATCTACTTGTTTTCTATTTATGTGTTTTTTTACTTGACCCTCTAACACTTGCATTCTACATTCTATTTCTATTTTATCTACTTGTTTTCTATTTATGTGTTTTTTTACTTGACCCTCTAACACTTGCATTCTACATTCTATTTCTATTTTATCTACTTGTTTTCTATTTATGTGTTTTTTTACTTGACCCTCTAACACTTGCATTCTACATTCTATTTCTATTTTATCTACTTGTTTTCTATTTATGTGTTTTTTTACTTGACCCTCTAACACTTGCATTCTACATTCTATTTCTATTTTATCTACTTGTTTTCTATTTATGTGTTTTTTTACTTGACCCTCTAACACTTGCATTCTACATTCTATTTCTATTTTATCTACTTGTTTTCTATTTATGTGTTTTTTTACTTGACCCTCTAACACTTGCATTCTACATTCTATTTCTATTTTATCTACTTGTTTTCTATTTATGTGTTTTTTTACTTGACCCTCTAACACTTGCATTCTACATTCTATTTCTATTTTATCTACTTGTTTTCTATTTATGTGTTTTTTTACTTGACCCTCTAACACTTGCATTCTACATTCTATTTCTATTTTATCTACTTGTTTTCTATTTATGTGTTTTTTTACTTGACCCTCTAACACTTGCATTCTACATTCTATTTCTATTTTATCTACTTGTTTTCTATTTATGTGTTTTTTTACTTGACCCTCTAACACTTGCATTCTACATTCTATTTCTATTTTATCTACTTGTTTTCTATTTATGTGTTTTTTTACTTGACCCTCTAACACTTGCATTCTACATTCTATTTCTATTTTATCTACTTGTTTTCTATTTATGTGTTTTTTTACTTGACCCTCTAACACTTGCATTCTACATTCTATTTCTATTTTATCTACTTGTTTTCTATTTATGTGTTTTTTTACTTGACCCTCTAACACTTGCATTCTACATTCTATTTCTATTTTATCTACTTGTTTTCTATTTATGTGTTTTTTTACTTGACCCTCTAACACTTGCATTCTACATTCTATTTCTATTTTATCTACTTGTTTTCTATTTATGTGTTTTTTTACTTGACCCTCTAACACTTGCATTCTACATTCTATTTCTATTTTATCTACTTGTTTTCTATTTATGTGTTTTTTTACTTGACCCTCTAACACTTGCATTATATATTCTATTTCTATTTTATCTACTTGTTTCCTTTTTTTTTTTTTACTTGAGCCTCTAACACTTGCATTCTACATTCTATTTCTATTTTATCTACTTGTTTTCTATTTATGTGTTTTTTTTTTACTTGACCCTCTAACACTTGCACTCTACATTCTATTTCTATTTTATCTATTTGTTTTCTTGTCCTTTTTCTTTTTTTTTTTAAGCCTATCACTTGCACTCTGTCACGCTCTCCAGCGGAAGTGCCCATGAGCTCCTCCAGAGGGCACTCCTCACAAGTCCTTTAGCATTATGTCATGGACTACATTTCCCATTATCCTTTGTTTGGACTCATTAGCCGCTTTTCCACTATCGGGCCGAACGGTTCTCTTTGCTTAACCGTTCCATTCCGTGCCAGTAAGCACGGATACGGTTTCATTACATTTCCCATTATCCTTTGTTTGGACTCATTAGCCGCTTTTCCACTATCGGGCCGAACGGTTCTCTTTGCTTAACCGTTCCATTCCGTGCCGATCCGGGGCCAGTCAGCACGGCTACGGTTTCATTTCCCACTGTGGTGCTGAACGGAGCTCTTTGGAATGCAATACAAATGCATCAGTCGTTGCCTTGGTAACGCAAGTGTAATATAAACAGCGATATGGACGATGATCAGATATTTCTGTTTTTGGGACTCCTTTTTTATCTGATATTTACTTCGTTCAATAACAGAAAAAAGGACAGAACTCTTGACGTGAAAACTAGATAGTGGGAAAGCGGCTATTATGATCTAATGTCTTCCACCTGTGTGTCATTTACTAGTTTGGTGTTCTGGATATAGGTTGTGTTTTAGGCAGCCGCTGTGAGTCGTTGTATTTGCTGTTTTCATTCCTGCTCTCTGTCTGGATTATCTTTGTTTTTCTTTAATAAACTTTTGCTGCATTTAGATCCTCGCCTCATCTCACCCTTGCCTCCATCATAACACACACTCTATTCTATTTCTACTTTATATGCTTGTTTTCTTTTATTTATTTGTTTAAAAAAAAAACTTGACTGTCTAACATTTGCACTCTCTATTTTATTTCTATTTTATATGCTTGTTTTCTTTTTATTTATTTATTTATTTATTTTAAACTGGACTGTCTAACACTTGCACTCTCTATTCTATTTTATCTATTTGTTTTCTTTTTTATTTATTTATTTAAAAAAAAACTGACCCTCTAATGCTTGCACCTCTATTCTATTTCTATTTTATCTACTTGTTTTCTTTTTATTTAAAAACAAAAGATAACAACAACAAAACAATGAACCCTCTAACACTAGCACTCTGTTCTTTTTCTATTCAATCTATTTGTTTTCTTTTCATTTATAAAAACAACCCTATAACTCTAGCGTTCTCTATTCTTTTGACTTGTTTTATTTTTTATTTTTCATTAGACTAATCCTAGATTTATCACAGCACTCGTATATTATTGCTCTTTTGTTGATTCTGATTGCTTCTATTGTCCTCTTTTGTAAGTCACTTTGGATAAAAGCATCTGCTAAATCTAAATGTAGCACATTTTTCTCTATATTTTTATTGCTACATAGTTGTTATTGTTATAATTTATTTTCTCTTCTCTTTATTGTTAGTCTTATATTTATTTTTATTATATGCATGTCTGTACTTTTTCTCCTGCACCAAGACAAATTCCTTGTGTGTAAATATGATTCTGATTAATGTCTGAGTTTTGATAACAAATTTCCAGCTGTACATCAGTGGATGTTTATCAGGATCACATTTGTTTAAAATAATAAGATTTTATTTGTTAATTTGACAATTAATTTCCTCACAGGGGCTTTTGTAGTTTTATGTAGTACTGAATATAGTTATGAAATGCTAATAAATTATATAAATGATTCAGCACTCAGATGTTAAGAGGCACGGTTTCTGGACTCCCATCATTTATTATAACTTTTTGAGATTAATCTGTATTTGCAGGTACAGGATGCCATGATTTGGAGGCAATATTAATCTATTTCATCCAGACACGACTGTTTCTGCAATATCTGCTGAGTTTTTTTCCCTGATGGTGGAAATACATTTTTAGTGTCTATACATAAAGCGACTGTAAACATAAACCCACTCTGAGAAATGTTGAGAGGTGTGACAACTAGCCCCGCTGCGCCTCAGTGCTGTGTGAATGATTGGAATCTGGATGAGTCTCTGAGACGCTTCAATCTTCAGTCTAATGCTTCTGTAAGTCTGAACTGAGTGTAAACTTACACAACTGAGTGAGTTTATAACACTTCAGTTCTGGATTTTTTATGTGTGATATTCAGATTTGCAGATACGTTGTCCTCTGTGCTGTTTGTTTATTATTCTAGTCTTATTTTTAGGAATAAAATCTCTTGTTTTTGATAAAACCTCTAGACCAGCTCAAGAGTTTTCTCAGGTTTGTTCAGATGAATAATCTAATTAGCTGCAAGTCTTTCTAAAGAGAAAACAATCTCACACTTCACTGATCGTCTCTCTGTCTCTCTCAATTCAGTTCAGTTCAATCCAGACAGCTGTATTGGCATGACAAAAGCACATTTCGCATTGCCAAAGCATGCATATGAATAGAGAGCACAGCCTACAACAGAGAGTTTGCAACGACACACACACACACGCACACACACACATGCACACACACATATTATAAAGATACATATACTTACACATACACTCACATATACATATGATAACTACTAAAGATTGTGTAACAAGTTTATGTATGTATGTATTTTAACTAATGAACTGAATAACTGGATTGTGTGTGTGTGTGTGTGTGTGTGAGTGTGAGTGAGTGAGTGAGTCTGTATATTTCCTGGATATAGTTTTCTTGGCTGTGGGCAGATGGGAGTTTTTCAGTTGGGGTGCAGTTATTAAGGTGGGGAAATATTTAGCTTATTTTGGGATAGTAGTGGTTCCTAATGGTTTGGTATTTGGGGCAATCTGTGAGGAAGTGCAGCTCTGTTTTTCAAGCTCTCCCAGAATGCAGTGGGAGCAGTCTCTTCTTCTTCTTCTTCTTCTTCTTCTTCTTCTTAAGCGTTTTTGGCGGTTGGCAAACCAACTTATAGGTGTTTTACTGGAGTTTGGCAAGGAAAAAAAAAACATTTAATTAATTAATACAATATATACTTATAAATAATAAAATAAAACCTGTACCCTGTATATTCGCTCCAACAGACCTGTTTCTGTCAGAAATGTCATTAACTGCACTCATGCTGTCCTCAATGCTGCTCCAAGTATATTTTCCAAGTTGAAGTTTAATTTAAATTGTTCAAATACTTCTTTTAATTAAATTCTTTCGTTTTCATATGCTTGACAATCCATTATCACATGCTGAACAGATTCTGGCTGAGAGTTGAGCAATTGATGAATTTGGTTTTATTTTTACAAAAAGTCTTTTTGTTTTTGGACCTTTTGATTTTTGATTGTTTATGTGGAAAAGCTAAAATGGCAGTTTGGCTGACAAGAAGGAATACAACATGTAATGGAGGTACTGATGCTTTACAGATGTTTAAGGCTTTGGTGAGAATAGGTTAGTTTTGGGGTATATGTTTTATTAATTAATAAATGATATTGACTCCTTTTTTTCTTTGTGGGGTACTGAAAGTATTTTATGTCAATCCAGTGAAGAGAGAGGTTTTAATATAATGTTATAAATGAAAATGCTTTATACAGCCTTAATATGTTTATGTAGGTAGGCTATTTGTATTTATAATATGCACATATGTATATTTATAATTGTTTGTAAATAAAAGAGGTTTAAAAGTCTCAATTCAATTCAAGTGAGCTTTATTGGCATGACTTGCACAGTATTGCCAAAGCATTGAGCACTGCATGAACAAAGAACATAATTAAAAGTCAAGTCTCTCTCTCTCTCTCATGTGTCTTTATATATGTTTATTATCTTAACGTTGTTTTTATGCTCAGTAGCATTCCGGTGGTGTCTGTGTGTGTGTGTGTGTGTGCTGGTTTGGAGTTAGCTGTATATTTCCTGGATATAGTTTTCTTGGCTGTGGGCAGATGGGAGTTTTTCAGTTGGGGTGCAGTTATTAAGGTGGGGAAATATTTAGCTTATTTTGGGATAGTAGTGGTTCCTAATGGTTTGGTATTTGGGGCAATCTGTGAGGAAGTGCAGCTCTGTTTTTCAAGCTCTCCCAGAATGCAGTGGGAGCAGTCTCTTCTTCTTCTTCTTCTTCTTCTTCTTCTTCTTAAGCGTTTTTGGCGGTTGGCAAACCAACTTATAGGTGTTTTACTGGAGTTTGGCAAGGAAAAAAAAAACATTTAATTAATTAATACAATATATACTTATAAATAATAAAATAAAACCTGTACCCTGTATATTCGCTCCAACAGACCTGTTTCTGTCAGAAATGTCATTAACTGCACTCATGCTGTCCTCAATGCTGCTCCAAGTATATTTTCCAAGTTGAAGTTTAATTTAAATTGTTCAAATACTTCTTTTAATTAAATTCTTTCGTTTTCATATGCTTGACAATCCATTATCACATGCTGAACAGATTCTGGCTGAGAGTTGAGCAATTGATGAATTTGGTTTTATTTTTACAAAAAGTCTTTTTGTTTTTGGACCTTTTGATTTTTGATTGTTTATGTGGAAAAGCTAAAATGGCAGTTTGGCTGACAAGAAGGAATACAACATGTAATGGAGGTACTGATGCTTTACAGATGTTTAAGGCTTTGGTGAGAATAGGTTAGTTTTGGGGTATATGTTTTATTAATTAATAAATGATATTGACTCCTTTTTTTCTTTGTGGGGTACTGAAAGTATTTTATGTCAATCCAGTGAAGAGAGAGGTTTTAATATAATGTTATAAATGAAAATGCTTTATACAGCCTTAATATGTTTATGTAGGTAGGCTATTTGTATTTATAATATGCACATATGTATATTTATAATTGTTTGTAAATAAAAGAGGTTTAAAAGTCTCAATTCAATTCAAGTGAGCTTTATTGGCATGACTTGCACAGTATTGCCAAAGCATTGAGCACTGCATGAACAAAGAACATAATTAAAAGTCAAGTCTCTCTCTCTCTCTCTCGCTCTCGCTCTCTCGCTGCTTACGTAAACGAGCGTGAGTTAGGCCCCGCCCCCGAGCGTGGGGCTTTATAAGCGGCGCGCTGCGTCTTGCTGCGTCTCTGGAGTTCTGGAAGCGTTAGAGACTCGCATCATTTCTCCCGCAACTGCGAAATTACAGGTACCTGCCTTTTTCTTTTCTTTCGTTTTTCTTATTTTAACCGGCGCTCGTTTGCTTTATTCGACGCCTGCTTCCACTATATTTAAATCTAGCTCGTGTAACAATAGGATCGATCGTCTTGCCTCGTGTTTTGTCCTTCGTGATTCGCGCGCTGCTTAAAATGGCGACGCCTCGTTGCGATCTTCATCATCCTCACCTCAGAGCAGCCGTTTTTATTCACGTTGAATCGATTAATCTGTGCTTTCGCTATCTGTGACCGTGTGTTTGTGTGTTATAATGCGTATTTGCCGACGGCTGGTCTCAGATCAGCGGGTTTTTGTGCTTTTATTCGGTGGTTCGTGGGTTTGTATGGAATCTATTGTTTGACCCAGTTTAGATCTTGGCGCGCAGTGACCCACATCTCGAGTTTGAACCAATACAAAACACGACAAACATTAAAATAGCGTATTAATGTTATTTATAAAGATCAATTAATCGCTAAATGCCTGATTTTTTTTTTTTTTTTTTTTAACTCGCTTTTTCCGCCTAGGGTCAGAACTAACGCGTTTGTTGGCTCGATACGAGCTGTTTTGAGCTGTAATGTAGCGCGTGTGTGTTATTGATCCGCTTGTGTGTTTCTAGCTCAGAATGTCTGACGAAGGAAAGCTGTTTGTCGGCGGCCTGAGTTTCGACACCACCGAACAGTCGCTAGAGGACGCCTTCTCCAAATATGGCGTCATCACCAACGGTAAGTAGCCAATCATTGACGCGCTCTGCTGCTGATTGGTTCCGGCGTTGACTGCGTTTTGCATAAGCCGCGCATTATTATAATGTCTGTTTTCAGTTCACGTGGCCAGAAACCGAGAAACCAACAGATCCAGAGGATTCGGTTTCGTGACCTTTGAGAATCCGGACGATGCGAAAGACGCACTTGAAGGAATGAATGGAAAGGTTCGTTACGCTTGTTTTCATTTGGGCTCAAATTGGGGGTGGGAGTTCTGGCTCTTTTTTTTAGGGAGTCGGTTCATTTGACTCGGTTCAGCAGCACGAACCGACTCCAGAACGGCTCTGCGTTTAGTTCCACTTCTGGCTTTTATGATTCAGCCAAATTCAATAATTGTCATCTAAATTATGCAGTGTATAATTGCTGAGCCTTATTTCCAGAATTTATTTTTTGGTATTTGAAGGCCAGAATAATTTGCAATAAAACATGATTGAGTGTTTGTGTGTATAAACCTGAATAGTTTGATACAAAAGTCAATGTATTTTGTAAAACTATTGGTACAATATTATTTCTAGTTTTTGTACTTGGAACCTGAATTTTGTATAAACATGAATGTATGGTGGAAAAATTGACATTCAGTTTTCACCCTGAATGTATGAGTGAACTAAATTTATTATAATGATAATGCTAAAAATCACCATTTATTTCGTTTATAAGGGGTGTAACTGATGACATGTTTCGGTAGTGACCATTTTAGATCTTTTTGAACCCAGCTCAAAGATGCTAATCAGCACATGGTTAGCTAGCACAGTTCTAAACCTGTAAAAACTAAATTAAATGTTATGGAATAACTCCCAAAAAATTGCAGAAAAAATGTGTTTGGTAGTGACTTTCCTTAAAGTTTTTATTTTTTAGGCTTTTGAACATTTACCTCAGTGCTGTGACCATCTACTCGCACCTCGTAGCTATAAGAGGAATATTTCCTGATCATAAATGCAGGGGTGTGGTTACAATCAGTCTCGGCCAATAGACTAAAACAGTAGTGACATGAAAAATGTGGGACATTTAAATTTTTTATATATATATATATATAAAATACGTGGTTTCATAATTTACAAAGAAAATGTGAATTTTTTTTTGAACTTACTTTTTTAAAAGAACCAAAAATATAATTAATAAAAAATTATATTTCATAAGTTGCAATTTAGGGGTTAGGGTTTGGAACCGCCACCTCCCAATTGAAAGTACCCAATAAAAGATTTTATATATGCATGTGGTTTTTTTTACAATCTTTTTAGAACTCTCCATCATCGTGGTCACATGAAACTATACGTCTTCCGGGCAAAAAGTGTAGTTTAAAATTTTAACTTATTCGAACATGAAAGGTCTCTAAAGCTGTGTTTTGGGCCATTATGCTTTGACACCGTATCTGTCAAACAAACTCGAACCGACAGCACAACAT
The DNA here is from genome assembly GCF_001515605.1 of Sinocyclocheilus anshuiensis. Taxonomy (NCBI): domain Eukaryota; kingdom Metazoa; phylum Chordata; class Actinopteri; order Cypriniformes; family Cyprinidae; genus Sinocyclocheilus; species Sinocyclocheilus anshuiensis. The sequence continues at coordinate 53,188 of NW_015548257.1, forward strand.
CGCTTAATCCCTTAATTTATTTTAATTTTATTTAATAACGGTCATTCACACGCAGCCGGGGGAGTGTGCCGGAGTCTCTGGTTTATTTCCCTCGCTGGATGTTTCTGACGCTGTGTTTCGCTGTAGTCTGTGGACGGCCGGACGATCCGTGTGGACGAGGCTGGTAAGGGTGGTGGCGGTGGAGGCCGGTCCGGCGGTGGATCCTACAGAGGTGGAGGAGGACGAGGAGGTGGAGGAGGAGGCTTCTTCAGAGGAGGCCGAGGAAGAGGAGGTTTGAGAGCTGCTGCTCTGTCAGCAGTATTATGTGATCCTCAGATTCAGGTTTTTTGGGTGTCTAGTTGATAAACTCGGTGTTGTGATGTCTTGCTTGTTGAAGGCGGAGGTGGCTATGGAGGTGGTGACCGCAGTTATGGAAGTGACCGAAGCTACGGCGGCGGCGGATATAAGAGTGGAGGAGGAGGATACTCCTCTGGAGGAGGCGGAGGCTACAACAGAGACAGGTGTGTTCCTGCAGAGGCGCAGCACCATTCAGTGTCTTTAGATTGCAACAAAAATAGTAGAAGCTTTAATGTTAAGTACTTGTGCAAACTTCAGAACACCCAATAACTGTTATCAGGAAAGTTGCATTAAGAGTTCCCAAAAAATATATAATTTAGCACATCTCATTCTAACTACTGTAGTGTTTTGTTTGTTCTTGCATTGTTCTGTGCTTAGCTGCAGGTATATAATTAATTTTAAAGAATTTATTTTGAGTGGTGTTCATAAAGGGATAGTTCTCACACACGCGCACAAAACTTTAGTTTCTCGGTCATTTACTTGTAGTGCCAAACCTGATTGAAGAACGTTGGCGACCAAATCGTTTTGTTTGCGTAGACTTCAATTATATGGGCAAAAAATACAATGGGAACTGAAGCGTTTGGTCGCCAGCATTTTTATAGATTTTAGACATCATTTGGAATAAAATGAGGGCAAGTTAATTTAATTCTTGGGTGAACTGTCTCTTAAATTATAGCGAGAGTATCCTACAGGGTCAGAAATATGGGTTTAATTTTCTAGCTTCCTGTTGGCTTGGTTTAAATGTGACCCAAATGTGTTCTTGATGGGTCAGTCTCTGAAGAATTGAGATTTTTAGCACTGCATGTTATTTCCAATGAGAAGAATAGAGGTTTAAAGTCATGTGTTCTTAATGTCACATAATTTAATTAATGGCTATAAAAATACAAGTAAAATTAACAGCTCAAACATGAAGAACAGCAGAATTCTAAACTGTAGTTTGTGTTTGGCTTTGAAGACTAATTGGGTTTGTTACTAAAGTGTTGCACCTTGCTAACTAAATGGAGTTTAAACATGTTGCACGACTGCCTGTGTCCTCGTGATCAAATGGAAGAACTGAGTTTAATGGGAATAACCTTCACCAGTACTGCTAGCTAGTTGAGTAGAGTGAGTTATTGAGTGTTTCACCCAAACAATGCTTGATTTGAACCCAAGCGCTCTGGATGAGTTTCCTCAAACACGTCCTTGGAGCTTGAAGCGTTGCATCTCCTGAAGTGAATCCTGACTCTGGCTGCTCTGTTCGTTAGCCTGTGTGCGCGAGGTAACCTTCCTTTGCTCTCCTGTTCACTTTAAGTTTAAGTATTTGTAGCTCTGACAGCACAGCGCAGATCTTAAGGCCTCAAGATGCGTTAAATTCCCACTCATTTCTCCCCATGCATTGCCAACCATGCTAGAAAGACCTTAAATTGTCTCACCAACACATTTACTTTCACCAATGTAGTTCAATTTGAGAAATGCCAAATTAGTTACAAAGACACTAGTTAGTTTTGATGTCTGTGATTCCTGCGTTTGAGTGTTTAAGGTTTAGTGATCTGTCTTTGGTTTTGTTCAGGTTGAGTTCCCATCGGAAGCCGTCTGGGGTTTGGAGATGAACGGCGTTTGTTCCTCTGAAGCGTGAGGTTGGTGGAACGTCTCATTACATACATATGGAGCATATTTAGCAAAAGCAGAACGACCTATCTCTGTACGAAAAATCGGCATCTTAAGAGTTTCTGTTGATCTAGTATTATAAATATTTGTGCAGTATGTCAACAAACTAGATGTATACCGTAGTAATTTACCCACTAAAGCTTTTAAAATAAAAAATAACATTTTTTTCTCCTCAAGCACAATGAAGTCCAATTTGTCATTTCATATAAATTACAGTGATGTGTGCGGACACTTGTGCCAGTAACAAATCGTAAAGCAGAATGATAAACTACATCCAATTTTTTCAAACCATTCAGAGATGCATGCATTTAAATTATATCACCATAGTCCAATACTGATAGAGTACTTTCCACTAAACGTTTACGAGCAACATTTTTTTTAAATGAAAATGGAAACCTATCGCTGGTCTCAATTTCTTTAAAAGACTATCGATATGAGAGCTGTAAGTCGGCTTATCATCGAGCCAGATGCCAAGAAATTTGTAAGACGCAACCCTTTCAATCTGTGTACCATTTAAAGTTTGAATCATAAAATCATTTAATGACAATCTGGACCGTGTAAAAATCGTGTATTTAGTTTTTTTAGCATTCAACGCTAATTGTAAGTCACCAAGAGAAATCTGAAATGCATTCTGCCACTTTTAAAGATGGAGCCATAGTGTAGATGATAGTATCATCTGCATAAAAGTGTACATTTGCTGGCTCAACTAATTAACCAAGTTCATTTATATAGATAGAAAATAAAATTGGCCCCAAAATTGATCCTTGAGGAACACCGGTATTCACTATTAAAGGAGCAGAAACATAATTATCTATGGACACACATCGAGTCCTTCCAGTCAAATAATTAAAGAACCACTTCAACACTATATCACTAAAACCTACACATTTAAGCCTTTGCAACAAAAGATCATGATTCACAGAATCAAATGCTTTCGATAAATCAATAACGAGTGCAGTACATGATTTTTTTTTATCATCCAATGCAGTTATTATATCATTAGTGACGTACATTGCAGCAGTTATAGTACTATGTCCTTGTCTAAAACCTGACATAAAATATTATTAGCTGACAAATAGTACTTTAACTGTTCATTTACCATGATTCAAACACTTTAGCTGTAACAGACCATCTTGAAATAGGCCAATAATTATCCAATACCCTTCAGTAATGGCCGAATAATTGCTGACTTCCAAGAACTTGGTATCAGATCACTGCTTAAACTTGAATTAAAAAGAGGCAATAGGTCTCGCTATTAAGTCTGCAGATATTTTTAAAAAGTAAGGCTCTGTTTGATCAGGGCCAGCATGAACTTTATGAACCTGAGACAGGGAAATAGGTAGAAAATTAAAAACATTTCTTATACAACTTGAAGAGATGGCCATATTATCTTTACCATCAAACCAGATGAAGTGATTGAACTTGTATTAGTAAAATGTGTATTAAAAGCTTCTGCTATATTCTATTTATCCTTAATTTCTTCATTATTTACCTTTAGTAAATCGGGAGTCTGCATAGACCCGGTTGATGATTTTATCAGCTTCCAAAATTTACTAGGATCATTCCAACTTTTATTTATCACACTAAGATAATACTCACTTTTTGTATTTTTTATCATTTTGGTACATTTAATCCTTAGTGCTCTATATTGTTCCCAATCACTAGCGCTATTAGTTCTTTTAGCCTTGGTCCAAGCAATATTTTTATAATATATTTTATAACATATCACATACATGAAAAACCTCACTATTATACAAGTCATGTAAAAAGGCTTGCTCACTAAAGTTTTTATAGTTTCTTCTAAAAATAAACAGACTTGTATATAGGTAGAACTGTACAATGATCACTTGCATCATTACTAAATATTCCAACAGAAGAATACTTGTGGAGAATTTGTAAGTGTAACGTCAAGCAATGTAGACTTGTCCATATGTCTTGAATTTTGATTTTGAATGTCTTGAATTGAGGTTTTACAAAGGCTTGACCTGTGTTTTGTGATCTGATCTGGTTTCTAGTGTAGATGATGGAACGATGGGCTGAAGATGAAACCGAGGACCTGCTGTGATTGATGGAGATTCATGTTTAGTCATTTAGCAGATGCTTTTATCCAAAGCGACTTACAAATGAGGACAGAAGCAATCAAAACCAGCAAAAGAGCAATAATATGTGACCCTAGAGCACAAAGCCAGTCATACGGGTCAATGTTTTAACTCGTGCAGTTGAAAACCCTGTAACACCACTGGTTTTCCTGCTCAGAAATTACCGTGATGATGTTTTATAATCACCAAATACTGGATCCGGCTTGAAGGTTTAGTGTGCTCTTCTGGAGCTGTTTGATCGCAGGCCTCAGGAACATTACTTAATGCATTAACAATGAGCAATGCATTTCTTACAGTATTTATGAATCTTTGTTAATAAAAATCCACCTGTTGTGAATGATTTCAGGTTTATTACATAATCTCAACAGATGCAAGTTTTGATTTTAAAACTGCATTAGTACATGTTGAAATGAATGATTTAGACGAATTGTTAGTTTGTAAACTAATTGAAGTTTGTTGTGTTTCCTAGGTTTCACTGATCTGAGCTTATGCTGTTTGTAAATGAAGAAAAAAGCATGTTTTTGTTTATAATTTTGACTTAATAAAATGTGAACGCTCACACTGGTGTGCTTTAATCAGGTTTGTTTTGAAACGCTTTTATTTTGTTCAAAACGGCACAGTCACACAGCAGTCTAAAATGACCGGCCTACACAAAATAGCTTATGAATTTCTCATGCTGTATTAAAACCAAATATTGGGATGAAATTTTTTTCTAAACTTGTTTTGCTTCAAGTAGGAGCGAGTTTTGTTTTTATTTTTGAAACTAATAAAAGTCTAGGTTAAGAAAAAGCCTTTTTTTGCAAATCTTTAAAGGATTAGTTCACTTCCAAAATAAACTCACTCTCCACTTGTTCCAAATCTGTACGAGTTTCTTCTGTTGAACACAAACGAAGATATTTTGAGAAATGTTGGTTTCCATCGACTTCCACAGTAGGCTGATGGCGTCAATGAATGGACTTTAGCTGGAAAAATGACTCTTCGTAACGATCTTGCATTATTGAAACTATTTTCCTGTCGACACTGTAGTAAAGCTACTTTGACACGCTCAGACTTGTATAAAGCGCTTTATAAATAAAGATGACTAGTAGGGGAAAATACTGTGGAAGTCAATGGTGCTCATCAACTGCTTGGGTACCAACGTTTTTCAAAATATCTTCGTTTGTGTTCAACAGAAGAAAGAAACTCAGATTTGTAACGAGTGGACAGTGAGTAAATGATAGAATTTTCATTCTGGACGTGAACGAATCCTGTAACGATGGAAGCGCATCAATCAAACCGAATACTCAAGACTCCCGTCTTCTGTTGAATTGTGTTTGTTGCTCTTAAACGAAGACATGGAGAAACATTGCTGGAGCGGATCACAGCTGGACCACAGCATCCGTCCCGGAGAACTTGGGCAGGTTCAGCTCGTACTTCCTCTGAAGGTCAAAGGGCAGGAAGCGTCCGGCCAGGAAGTGTGATCCGGAGAAGCTCCGGGAGCATCGCTTCGGCGTCATCAGAGAAACCAGAAGCGCAGGACTGATCCCATCTGAGCTGGACTCGTCTGCGTCCCAGCCTGCAGTCACAACACATTACCACCACACTAGAGCCTCCTTTAGAAAATCAGCTCTCCATTGATGTATGGTTGGTTAGGATAGCACAATATTTGGCCGAGATACAACTATTTGAAAATCTGGAATCTGAGGGAGGTTATCCCAACTAAATTTTCCTTGGATTATATTCTTGTTTTCATTAAGCAGCTGGGCGAGAAGTAACAGCTGTTTTAAGTTTGCATGTCTTACTATCAGCTGTGATTACTCTGTTAATTAAAAGGCTGTTGATATGCATATTCACTAATTGTTTACGAGGCTGACAAGTAGCTGAACATTTACTTGTTTGATTAGTGACACTTAGCCTGCATTTTAAAATCTTTATTTGAATGTGGCAACATAATATCATGCGCTACAATATTTCTATGAATTAATCAGCTATCGGCCAATCACTGTGTGCATAGATAATAAGCACTCTGACATCATCCATAGCAATGAGCTCAGCCCCGCCCCCTTACTCTCAGCTCTATTCCTTAGTACAGGTTCGTCTCAGCAGCTTTGTGAACAGGTTTTAAGAGAAACTCTTAGCTAAAACGTTTACTGCTGTTTAGGAGAACTCTCAGCGGTCAGATTAAATGTGTTGTGAATACGAGCCCGGGTGTTGATTGTGCTAAACCGTCATCAGCACCAGCTCGTCACTCAGGTCTATGACTGGTGTTTGTAATGAAGTGGTTTTGATGAGGTCTCGTACCTGACGGGATGTCCAGGCTGACGATGGGCGCTTTGAGTCCTCGTAGCGTCTGCAGGACTCCGGTGAACGGCTCTCCGACTGACGCCAGCTCAGTTTCTGGACCCAGAACCGCGTCCACAACCAGGTTATAGGCTTCGTTGATGAGCTGCACCTTCACGAGGAAAACCAGCAAACCGTGATTTAACTTCTTAGTGACTTATTCATCTGAACTCACTGCTTCAGTTCTGCTCACATTATCCATGATGCTTGAGTAATTGTCATTTAGTTTTGTTTTTTAACCCTAAGGTGCTGTTCGTTTTGGTTTTTAGAATTTTTACTTCATTGAAACTTGGTAGAGGTCTTGGCACTTGCAATGTGAACACACAAAAATCCAGTTTAATTTGTCCTGAAAAAAGTTCAAGGTCAAAAATGTTACCCCTTACTTAGCCCAGGTAAAAATAAAGTGTACTTCAATGCACTAAAAAAATACTTAAATACCAGCAAGTGCAGTTGTAATACATTCTTATTTTTTGTGCTAAATACAATGTAAAAAATTGTACACTATAAATACACTAATTAAAAGTATATTTCTACTTCGGTGCAATTGCAAAAGTGTACCAAATACCACTGATATTTAAATTGATTTTAAAGTATACTACTGCAAAAATATACTTTTATTACTGTATTTCTTAAAAGTGGACTTTGAATGGTTTAAAAATTAGTTCAATGTTAGCACACTTTTATATAGTTATCCTGTTTAAATTAAATTTATGTTATTTCAAATATATTAGAAATGTAATAGTTATAAGTACATTTTCCCAACTGTGCTACTTAAGTACACTTAATATAAATACACAAATTAGCACTAACACTTGATTTTAAGTGTAGTCAGATAACGTGTTTAATAATTGCATTGCTTAAAAGTGTGTCCCAACAATCACTTGAAATAATATTTTAGTGGATTTTTATATATATTATCACTTAAGTTCTATTTTGATTTTCAGGAAAAATACAGTACATGCTACTACAAGCAACATGCTAGTAACTTGCTAATCATTTGCTAATCATTATAGCAACATGCTAGTCACTTGCTAATCATGCTAACATGCTAGTGACATGCTAATCATGCTAGCAACATGCTAGTCACTTGCTAATCATGCTAACAACATGCTAGTGACATGCTAATCATGCTAGCAACATGCTAGTCACTTGCTAATCATGCTAACAACATGCTAGTGACATGCTAATCATGCTAGCAACATGCTAGTTACTTATTAATCATGCTAGCAACATGCTAGCGACATGCTACTCACTTGTTAATCATGCTAGCAACATGCTAGAAACATGTTAGTCACTTGCTAAATCATGCTAATAACATTCTAGTCACTTGCTTATCATGCTAGCAACATGCTAGTCACTTGTTAATAATGTTAACAACATGATAGCGACATACTAGTCACTTGCTAATCATGCTAACAACATGCTAGTGACATGCTAATCATGCTAGCAACATGCTACTAACTTGTTAATCATGCAAGCAATATGTTAGAAACATGCTAACGACATGCTAGTAACTTTGCTAATCATGCTAACGACATGCTAGTCATGCTAGTCACTTGCTAATCATGCTAGCAACATGCTAGTTACTTATTAATCATGCTAGCAACATGCTAGCGACATGCTACTCACTTGTTAATCATGCTAGCAACATGCTAGAAACATGTTAGTCACTTGCTAAATCATGCCAATAACATTCTAGTCACTTGCTTATCATGCTAGCAACATGCTAGTCACTTGTTAATAATGTTAACAACATGATAGTGACATGCTAGTCACTTGCTAATCATGCTAACAACATGCTAGTCACTTGCTAATCATGCTAACAACATGCTAGTCACTTGCTAATCATGCTAACAACATGCTAGTCACTTGCTAATCATGCTAACAACATGCTAGTCACTTGCTAATCATGCTAACAACATGCTAGT
>NW_015548257.1:62364-65066 GCF_001515605.1 Sinocyclocheilus anshuiensis
AACATGCTAGTCACTTGCTAATCATGCTAACAACATGATAACGACATGCTAGTCACTTGTTAATCATTTTAACAACATGCTAGTTACTTGCTAATAATGCCAGCAACATGCTAACGACATGCTAATCATGCTAGAAACACGCTAACAACATGCTAGTAACTTGCTAATCGTGCTAGTGACATACTAGTCACTTGCTAATCATGCTAGCAACATGCTAGTTTACTATTTCTTATCTATTTATCTACCTATCTGTCTATTTATCTATCTATTTTTCTGATAGATTGTATTGCCTTCAAAACTTTAAAACTACTTCAAATTAGTTAAAACTGAAAACCCTCAAACTTTAAGCTTTTAAAACTACTTCAAACTTTCTGGCTAGGCTTTTTCAAGCCAGCTTAAAGTTTGTCTACAAACTTTACTATCTAGTTATATATATTATCACTTAAGTTCTATTTTGATTTTCATGAAAAATACAGTACTACTTAAGTAAAACCCTAGGTTACTGCGCTTAGACTGCTATAAATGCACTAATAGCACATGATTGCATTATTCATTTCTATGTGTTTAGATGTGTACCAAAATGTACAATTTAACAGACAGCATACTTTTAGCATAAAGTACTGAAGTGCTATATTTTTAATGTGGAAAAAAGTGCTACTAATGACAGTAATAGTGTACTTGATTGTACTATTTAAAGACACCATAAACATGTAATTAAATATCATATAAAGGGAATGTTAACATAATTACAAAACATTTTAAATGAACTATTTAATCTACAAAAATATGTGGGCAATACATTATAAATACATTTTGTGCCTATTCATTATATATTAATATTTTAAATAATTCATAAGTGTATTTTCTATGTATTGAAAAGTCTATGAAATATGGTTTCAATTGTACTGCAAGTGGTAACTAAATACTATTTTTTTTTTTTTACAGAGATAGTATGTTAAAAGCACATTTTAGTTCATATTCATGATGTCGCAAAATAGCACAGTTGAGTACACTTAGATGTTCTGAAGATTATCTTAAGTACTAAACAATATTTTTTTGTATATTAAGTACAAAATTAGTGCGCGAAAATAGAGCACATTATAGAAGTGTACTAAGTGTATTTTACTGCACTTTTTAATTTTATCAAGTGGAAACGTTTGGTAATGCAAGCAAACACATATTTTACTGAAAGCTCATTGTTTGTGATATCAACCTAAAATTTGGAACATAACTTTAGATTTATGACTTTGATCTTCTCGCTGTTTTACTGTAAATATACTTAACTAGTGAAAAAAACCTCTAATCTAAATCTAATAAGCACAACTCATGTTTAGTTAACATTAGGAACGGAAATCTACAGAAGCCCTGAAAACATTGACAAAAAATCCAAGGTGGAAAAACAAATAGTGTTTCCTTTCTTAGCCGAAGTCCTAAGACTTTTTTTTTCTCCAAAAAACTTTTTCCTTTCTTAAAAACAGTTTTCTCTCTGAAAGAATGAATGATGGCCGCTAACATTAGCACAGACCTCAACTTTCTCTCGTGTTTCCCTTGAAGTAGGAGAAAAAAAGTTTTTAAAAAAGCACTTTATTTTACAGTCCTGTTCTGCATGTATACTATGTACTTGTTATAGTAAATACAATAACTGGGTAATAACAAGGTACTAACCCTAAACCTAACCTAACCATGTACTTACCTTTTATTACCCAGGACGTTTTTTGAAGAGAGAAATTTTTTTGAAGAGAGAAAGAAGTTTTTGAAGAGAGAAAGAAGTAAGTTTTTTGAAGAAAGTTTTCTGTCTGTAGAGAAAGCAGCTTTCTGAAAGCGCTCAGGGCTTCTGTAGTCGTCTGTTGAACTCAGATGTGCTCCTGGAGTGAAGGCTCTGGGCTGTTTGCTGACCTCAGTGGGCAGGTAGGACAGGAACGGCAGGTCCATCCGCTCACACTGAAGCCTCAGGTCCTGATGAAGAGCGTCTGAGGAGCGTTTGGGGATGAAGACGGTGGGGATGTACTCCTGTCACACACACACACACACACACATCCGTCAGTCTCAGAGATCACAGACGCTGATGAAGCTGTGGTGCGTTCACTCACAAACACATGCAGATGACGAGCACACGCCAGACCCACGCAGCCGTTCTGATCCGGACCGCAGGCCACCAGAACCGTCGGCTGCCGCTTCTCCAGAGACGCCAGCGGGAAAACCTGCCAGAACAACCGCAGAAACCCATTCCAGCACAGCATTACAACAAAACCGGGAATCTCAACTTTATAGCTCGCAATTCAGGCTGTTTCTCACAATTCTAGAAAACAAAATGTAGAACTGTGAGATATAAAGTTCAATTCAGAATTCGATGTTTACATCTTGCAATGAAAATAAAAATATAAAAATCAGTGCTGTCAAATGATTAATCGTGATTAACCACATCCAAAATAAAAGTTTTTGTTTACATAATATATGTGTGTACTGTGTATATTTATTATGTATATATAAATACACACACATACAGTATATATTTTGAAAATATTTACATGTATATACATTTATATATATTCTTATATTTTATTATATATAAATATATTTAATATATAAACAACATATTTTTCTTAAATATATACATGCATGTGTTCGTAATAAATATACACAGTACACACACATATATTATGTAAACAAAAACTTTTATTTTGGATGCGATTAATCGCGAT
>NW_015548257.1:65142-67642 GCF_001515605.1 Sinocyclocheilus anshuiensis
TAGAGTTACAAATGACCTGCTCTTATCATCTGATTGTGGTTGTATCTCTCTATTAGTGCTATTGGATCTTAGCGCTATGTTCGACACTATTGACCATGACATTCTTTTGAATAGACTAGAAAACTTTGTTGGCATTAATTGAAGTGCATTGGCATGGTTCAAATCGTACTTGTCTGACCGCCATCAATTCGTAGCAGTGAATGAAGAGCTCCAAGTGCAGTATGGAGTACCTCAAGGCTCAGTACTAGGGCCGTTACTCTTCACGCTTTACATGTTACTCTTGGCTGGTTTTGTCTGGCCAGAGGAGAACTGGCCCCCCGACTGAGCCTGTTTTCTCCCAAGGTTTTTTCTCCATTCTGTCACAGATGGAGTTTTGGTTCCTCTGGTTTGCTTAGTTGGGGACACTTCATTTCCAGCGATATCGTGGACTTGATTGCAGAGATACTATTTAAACTGAACTGAGCTGGATGATGACATCCATGAATTCAATGATGAACTGTCTTTAACTGAAAAATGAGTGTTTACTATTGTCACTTTGCATTATTGACACACTATTCTCCTATTTGATACTGTAAAGCTGCTTTGACACAACCTGTATTGTTAAATGCGCTATATAAATAAAGGTGACTTGACTTGACTTTGTATTTATATATACATAATAAATATACACACTGCAAAAAATGATTTTATTAGTATTTTTTGTCTTGTTTTCTAGTATAAATATATAAAAATTCTTGAATCAAGATGAATTTACTTTAAAGGTAAAATGACTTAAGATATTATGTCTTGTTTTTTGAAAAAAAAAATGTTTGTTAGTTTTGCTTAAAAAAAGCAAAATATCTGCCAATGGGGCAAGAAAAATAATCTTGTTTAGCCTTTGAATTAAGATTATTTTTCTTACCCCATTGGCAGATATTTTTGTTTGTTTTAAGCAAAAACTAACTACATTGTGATTATTTCTTTTAGAAAACAAGACTTAATATCTTAAGCCATATTGCTTGTCAAGTAAATGCATCTTGATTTAAGAATGTTTATATATTTGTACTAGAAAACAAGACAAACATACTAAGTAAGAAAATCGTTTTTGCAGTGCACAGTACACACACATATATTATGTAAACAACAACTTTTGTTTTGGATGCGATTAATTGTGATTATTCATTTGACAGCACTAATAAAAATGTAATTGCAACTTTCTGTTTTATATCATGCAATTCTGACTTCATTTCTCACAATTCTGAATTAATTTTGCAATTCTGAATTATATATATATTGTTATTCTGACTTCATATCTCGCAATTATATATGCGTTATATATCTCGCAATTCTGGACTGTAATTTTCGCAATTGTGAATTATATATTTTACATTTCTGAATAAAATATCTCACAATTCTGAACAATGTGTCTTGCAGTTCTGAATTATTTATTTCACATTTCTGAATAATATATCTCACAACTCTGAATTATATATCTCGAAATTCTGAATTATATATCTTGCAATTCTAAATTAAATATTTTTCTCAATTCTGATTTATGTCTCAGTTCTGAACTATATATTTTACAATTCTGACTTCATATCTCGCAATTGTGAATTATAATCTCGCAATTCTGAATGATATATTTTGCAATTCTAAATTAAATATTATCTTGACTATCTGACTGTCTGACTTCCATATCTCGCAATTCTGAATGATAAAGATTCACAACAGTTTAGTAGTTTAGTCCTGTTTTCAGTATTTCACTAAATGAATCATTAAAGAAAGAGCATCATAAAGTGTAACTGAATTCTCATCTCTACAGACCTGTGTGATGGCGGTCGCACACGCGTGTCCCAGCATCTCCGTCAGCTGTTGCCGTCCGAAACCATAGTCCCTTAGCAACTCCGTCTCCATGGCAACCGCCTCCTCTTTACTGCAAAACATAAATAAATGAGTCGAGATGGACTCTAAAAATATGATCAGAACCAAGACAAGTTAGAGAAACCTCGTTAAACACGACTGACGAAAGTCAAACTGTGAAAACACACAGATATGAACGAGAGATTCTAGAAACACTGACAATCAGCACATGGAGTGCAATGATTTATAAACAAGTATTTCGGTCTTGTTTTCCAGTATATATGTGACCCTGGAGCACAAAACCAGTCATAAGGGTCAATTTTTGGAAATTAAGATGTATGCATCATCTGAAAGCTGAATAAATAATATTTCATTGATGTATGGTTTGTTAGGATAGGACAATATTTGGCTGAGATACAACTATTTGAAAATCTGGAATCTGAGGGTGCAAAAAAATCTAAATATTGAGAAAATCATCTTTAAAGTTGTCCAAATGAAGTTCTTAGCAATGCATATTACTAATCAAACATTAAGCGTTGATATATTTACGGTAGGACATTTACAGAATATCTTCATGGAACATGATCTTTACTTAATATCCTAATGATTTTTGGCATAAAAGAGAAATGGATAATTTTGACCCATACAATGTATTGTTGGC
>NW_015548257.1:70847-75760 GCF_001515605.1 Sinocyclocheilus anshuiensis
GTGTGTGTGTGTGTGTGTGTGAGAGACTGTGTGTGTGTGTGTGTGTGTGTTTGTGTGTGTGTGGAGTGTGTGTGTGTGGAGTGTGAGTGTGTGTGTGTGCGTGTGTGTGTGTGCGTGTAGTGTGAGAGTGTGTGTGTTACCTGAGATATCTGAGCTCGCGCACACTCTCCTGAATCCTGCTGCTCATCTTCACTGATCTGAAAACAGATGAACAGAGTTTGTGTTTGGGTTCCTTCCAGAGTGACTCTCTGTCTCGATCTGAAGAAGCAGCTGCTGATGATGGGAGGGTCTGTCGGGCTGACAGCCAATCACAGCGCCGCAGGAGCGGGAGGAGGCCGCTGATTGGCTGACGCAATCCCTCACACTGAACCGACAGAATCTCACGACAGCGCTGTGTTTGCAGTATTATATCTCTGTGAATTATAATAATAATACTCTGCACTGATGTAGCCTTCACGCAAATGAGAAGATATTATTATTAAATATGAAACAAGGAACAGTTCCTCATCCCGTAGAAATGCAAATCTTGAACAATGTTCCTGTTGTGAAGCAGAGAAGCACGACATTATAGTTTTCATCAAGATTTTGAACGAGTTTTACGTTTACATTTTGTTTCAATTTTAAAGCTTTTGATATCTTTTTTATCTTTAATTGGTATTTATTTATTTATGTTTCTATAAGTTTTATTCATTTTATTTCAGTTTTAGTTATTAGTTAAATGAGAAATGTTGCCTTGGTAAATACCTGAAATAAGATTTAAACTTTTAACAATTTAATTTAAACTTTATTTCAGCTAGTTGCCACGGAAACATTTCTCTTTTTCATTGAGTTTAATCTAAACACAATAAAATAAACTAACTGAAATAAACTTTATTTTATTGTAGTCTTAGTTAACTAGTTCTAATAGCTCTGGTCTGATCTGTGATGAGTGTAGGACCGGTGTGAGGACTAGTGTGTGAGGACTAGTGTGTGAGGACTAGTGTGTGAAGACTACTGTGTGAGGACTAGTGTGTGAGGACTAGTGTGAGGACTAGTGTGTGAGGGACTAGTGTGTGAGGACTAGTGTGTGAGGACTGGTGTGAGGACTAGTGTGTGAGGACTAGTGTGTGAGGACCGGTGTGAGGACCGGTGTGAGGACCAGTGTGCGAGGACCAGTGTGCGAGGACCAGTGTGCGAGGACTAGTGTGAGGACTAGTGTGTGAGGACTAGTGTGAGGACTAGTGTGAGGACTAGTGTGAGAACTAGTGTGTGAGGACTAGTGTGAGGACTAGTGTGTGAGGACTAGTGTGTGAGGACTAGTGTGTGAGGACTAGTGTTAGTTAGTGGATGCTGCTGATAGCTGATGTGATTCTGTGTGAAACATCATGAAGAGAAGTGAGAAGATCCTGCAGATCACACTTGATCTGATGAACATTCAGTTATTATAAGAGTGACTGAAGAGCTCAGAATGAACCGGATCACATCTGATGCTGGATTCTTCCTGAAGATCCTGATTTCTGGAAGAGAACTCATATCCTGTGGAGTGCACCATAAAGCTGAGTTCACAAGCTTCTTGCAGAAATATAGACATAAAAGTCATAAATATTTTTTGTATTTAGTACTGCCAACAGCATGAGATCTTTACATATTTCCTGTAAGAATTAATAAAATTCCACTCATCGTCCTGTAAAGTTAACATCACGCATTTTCTTCTTAAACTGATCATTGCTGAGACGCATTAAACATCGGCCCTCTGTTTTGTTGATTTTCAGTCACAAACAGACACATCACACATGTTTGGGGCCAGATTTCAAAGCTTCATGTGAAATAAATGCGCAAAATCCAGTTCTGGTCGTGTAGAGTTCTCCTGATCGCACAGCTTTGGTTTTCACAGCGATTGAGAATAAAAGCAGAGAGAAACCAGGAAAGACACAAGAGCGTTTGAGAGGAAAAGAAATCATATTTAATATGGAAACATTTACAGTGTGAACAGAGCAACACATGGCTAACGCTGGAAACGCCGCAGAAGGGGATGCTGGGATAGCTGGAGTCACACGTACCTAGGATTGAGAATCGAAAATCAATTCCAGAGTCAGATACTTGTTGTAAAATTAAAATTTCAATTCCACCTATCAATTCCTGTGTGTGCATCTTTTATTTTTAGCTGGTGAAAAGGTGCTGTTAAACATGTATTTGTCTTTGAGTCATTCAAGAGATTAATTCAAACACACTGAATCATCCAGTAATGAAACGAGTCAATCCCGAGTGAGTCACTGAATCATTCATTCAAGCGATTCATTCAAACACACTGAATCATCCAGTAATGAAACAAGTCAATCCCCAGTGAGTCATTGAATCATTCCATTCAGAAATTCCATCAGATTTTGTTTAGTTGTCTAATACTTTTTCTTCAGAATTGTGAGAGAACTAAAACCTCTATTTAAAAAAAAATAAAAATTCTAAATTTATCCAGAGTTGTGTAGCTCTATATTACACACAAACAGCTCTTAATCAAGTCCAGTTTTTATTCAGCAGGCTGATTTTTATTCATGGCGTTCAGCAGCAATTAAATGTTTTGCAAAAAGAGACAAAAATTTGTGACCCTGGAGCACAAAAGCAGTCTTAAGTCGCTGGGGTATATTTGTAGCAATAGCCAACAATACATTGTATGGGTCAAAATTATACATTTCTCTTTTATGCCAAAAATCATTAGGATATTAAGTAAAGATCATGTTCCGGGAAGATATTTAGTAAATGTCCTACCGTAAATATATCAAAACTTAATTTTTGATTAGTAATATGCATTGCTAAGAACTTAATTTGAACAACTTTAAAGATGATTTTCTCAATATTTTGTTTTTTTTTGCACCCTCAGATTCCAGATTTTCAAATAGTTGTATCTCAGCCAAATATTGTCCGATCATAACAAACCATACATCAATGGAAAGCTATTTATTCAGCTTCAGATGATGTATAAATCTCAATTTCAAAAGATTGACTGGTTTTGTGCTCCAGGGTCACAAATGTTTGATATCTAAATCTTTGACTTCATTGTTTTAAACACATTGGAGCCGAAACAGGGAACTGATGAAATTGAAACGATACCCAGCTCTAGACGTACCGCAGGAAGCCGAACTTCTTGCGCAGCATCTCCTCACGCGGCCGCAGGTTAAACAGCTCCTCTGTGAGCGGAGACACCCATCGGTCCGTGTGAAACACCTTCTCACCGAGCTGAAACACATCAGACATACGCTAAAGACCAGCTCACCACAACACTCACACTCACACTCACACACACACAGCTGGAGGAGCCAGAACCTTCCAGCCGGGAACGTCCTTCATGATCACAGCCTCCTCCTCCAGATTCTCCCGCAACATCCGCAGCGTCCTGCAGAGAAACACAGAAACTCTCATCACAACCACAGTCACCAAAACTATCACAGTACTGTTCAAATGTGCTGGAGATGTTCAAAAACTACCGACACATAAATCACTTCACCCAGTTTTATATTTAAAATCAACAAACAACAAATAAAATGACTTTTTGTTTGCATAAACTCACTAAACACTAAAGCAACAGCATGATTTTAAACGACATCATGACATCAACAGTTCATCTAATAACATGTACGAAATGTTCAAATAAAGCTTTGAAAAGCTTCATAAAATAATAAACCTCACTTCTCAGCCTTTAAATAAAGAAAAGGGTTAAGTCTAGTGCTGTCAAACGATTAATCACATCTAAAATAAAAGTTTTTGTTTGCATAGTATATGTGTGCGCTCTGTGTATATATAAATACGCACCTATGCATCTATATATTTAAGAAAAATACGTTACGTTTATATATTAAATATGTTTATATATAATATGAATTATCTGAATATAAATGCATGTATTTTCAAAATATATACTGTGTGTGTGTGTATTTATATATACATAAGAAATATACACAGAACACACACACATATATGATGTAAACAAAAACCTATCGCTCTTAATTGTTTGAAAACAAGACAGAAACACTGAGGAAGATATTCATGTTTGTGTGACCCTGGAGCACAAAACCACAAAAAAGGATCAATTTTCTGAAATTGAGATGTATGCATCATCTGAAACTGAATAAATAAGCTTTCCATTGATGTATGGTTTGTTAGGATAGGACAATATTTGGCTGAGATACAACTATTTGAAAATCTGGAATCTGAGGGTGCAAAAAAATCTAAATATTGAGAAAATCGTCTTTAAAGTTGTTCAAATTAAGTTCTTAGCAATGCATATTACTAATCAAAAATTAAGTTTTGATATATTTACGGTAGGAAACTTACAAAATATCTTCATGGAACATGATCTTTACTTAATATCCTAATGATTTTTGGCATGAAAGAAAAATGGATAATTTTGAGCCATACACTGTTTGTGCTCCAGGGACACATATAATGCCATAACTTTCTGAATTTAGACTTGATCTGTTGCTCACCGGCGGTCGTGCTCGGCCTGCAGCAGCGGCAGTAAAGAGATGCGCGCCTCCAGCTCCTCGATGTGCAGCCGTCTGTCGGAGGAAGAGCAGAAGCTCTCGTCAGGACTCTCAGACTCGTCTCACAGACACTCAGTGTGACGCTCACTCACCTGCGCTCGCGGTTCCAGCGGAAGAGCCTCCAGTATCCGAACACCATGAGCCCCACGCCCACGCCGAACATACTGTAACCTGAGGACAACTACAATCACGAGCCACCCAATCAAAGAAAGTCACTCTTTATCTGGAAATTCTCAGTGTACTCTGCCGTTCAGAAGTTTGGGATCAGTCAGATTTTTAATGTGTTTTAATGAAGTCTCTTCTGCTCATCAAAGCTGCATTTATTTGATTAAAATACAGAAAAAACACTAATGTGTGTGTGTGTGAGAGAGAGAGAGAGAGAGAGTGTGTGTGTGTGTG
>NW_015548257.1:76709-79510 GCF_001515605.1 Sinocyclocheilus anshuiensis
ACACACACACACACTCACACTCACACTCACACTCACACTCACACTCACACTCACACACACACAGCTGGAGGAGCCAGAACCTTCCAGCCGGGAACGTCCTTCATGATCACAGCCTCCTCCTCCAGATTCTCCCGCAACATCCGCAGCGTCCTGCAGAGAAACACAGAAACTCTCATCACAACCACAGTCACCAAAACTATCACAGTACTGTTCAAATGTGCTGGAGATGTTCAAAAACTACCGACACATAAATCACTTCACCCAGTTTTATATTTAAAATCAACAAACAACAAATAAAATGACTTTTTGTTTGCATAAACTCACTAAACACTAAAGCAACAGCATGATTTTAAACGACATCATGACATCAACAGTTCATCTAATAACATGTACGAAATGTTCAAATAAAGCTTTGAAAAGCTTCATAAAATAATAAACCTCACTTCTCAGCCTTTAAATAAAGAAAAGGGTTAAGTCTAGTGCTGTCAAACGATTAATCACATCTAAAATAAAAGTTTTTGTTTGCATAGTATATGTGTGCGCTCTGTGTATATATAAATACGCACCTATGCATCTATATATTTAAGAAAAATACGTTACGTTTATATATTAAATATGTTTATATATAATATGAATTATCTGAATATAAATGCATGTATTTTCAAAATATATACTGTGTGTGTGTGTATTTATATATACATAAGAAATATACACAGAACACACACACATATATGATGTAAACAAAAACCTATCGCTCTTAATTGTTTGAAAACAAGACAGAAACACTGAGGAAGATATTCATGTTTGTGTGACCCTGGAGCACAAAACCACAAAAAAGGATCAATTTTCTGAAATTGAGATGTATGCATCATCTGAAACTGAATAAATAAGCTTTCCATTGATGTATGGTTTGTTAGGATAGGACAATATTTGGCTGAGATACAACTATTTGAAAATCTGGAATCTGAGGGTGCAAAAAAATCTAAATATTGAGAAAATCGTCTTTAAAGTTGTTCAAATTAAGTTCTTAGCAATGCATATTACTAATCAAAAATTAAGTTTTGATATATTTACGGTAGGAAACTTACAAAATATCTTCATGGAACATGATCTTTACTTAATATCCTAATGATTTTTGGCATGAAAGAAAAATGGATAATTTTGAGCCATACACTGTTTGTGCTCCAGGGACACATATAATGCCATAACTTTCTGAATTTAGACTTGATCTGTTGCTCACCGGCGGTCGTGCTCGGCCTGCAGCAGCGGCAGTAAAGAGATGCGCGCCTCCAGCTCCTCGATGTGCAGCCGTCTGTCGGAGGAAGAGCAGAAGCTCTCGTCAGGACTCTCAGACTCGTCTCACAGACACTCAGTGTGACGCTCACTCACCTGCGCTCGCGGTTCCAGCGGAAGAGCCTCCAGTATCCGAACACCATGAGCCCCACGCCCACGCCGAACATACTGTAACCTGAGGACCACACACCGGACAACCAGCGGTGCATGAGTGATGAAACTAGAGCCTTCATCTCACAGCTGCTGCTGCCAAACCATTCATCACAGCCAACATAAACACTTATGTTTACATACTATATGTGTGTGTGTACTGTGTATATTTATTATGTATGTATAAATACACACACACATACATGTATACATTAAGGAAAATATGTTAGATTTATATACAAAATATTTATATTTATATATAAATATGAAATATATACAAGTATAAATATATATATACATACATATATTTTTAAAAATATATATATGTGTGAGTGTATTTATATATACATAATAAATATACACAGTACACACACACATAGTATGTAAACATAAACGTTTATTAATCGCTTCGCAGCCCTAATTTGATATTTTCAAAAAGTCTGAATTGTAAGATAAAAGTCCCTCATGTGTTAAAGTAAAGTCCATCATGAAGCAGTTCCAATACGACATTCATCAGAAACAAGACTTCTTCAGACTGACCAAAGCAACTGGACAAGAGCTTTTTAGATTGTATTCACTTCCAGGACTGCAAATCAACTTTAAAATATCGTAATATTTCACATAAAGGTCATCTATATTACCAATAAGAGCTGTTTTTTGATATGATGCAGAGCAATGTTTGATCAGATCAATAACAGATGGACTGTTAACGAGCTCGAACAGACGGTTAAACCCGTCAGACGGTGTTTAATTCATGATTTAATGCAGAATCTCGCTGATATGATGACTCCAGCTGACCAGTGTGTGTGTGTGTGAGTGTGTGTGTGAGAGTGTGTGTGTGTGTGTTTCTTAACTGGATGACTATCTAAGTGTCCTTTTATATTAATCCAGTATCTCATCTTTAACTTGAGCCTTCGAATTTCCTGAGGCATTTCATCCATCTCTACTTGTACTGCTGCTATTGGAGATGATCTTATTGCTCCACAACATATTCGCAGTGCTTGTGATTAAATTGCCTCGATCTTTAAAAGTTGTGTTTTAGATGCAGAACTGTACATCATACTGCCATAATCAATAGCTGCTCTTATCAGTGCACAGTATATGCTTTTAAGAGACTGACGACATGCCCCCCATTCAACGCCTGCCAAGCACCTCATTACATTTATTGCTTTTTTACCTTTGTCTACTATTTTCTGAATATGAATTCTAAAATCCAGTTTGTATTCATTCACATTCCCAGAAATCTAATTACTGACACCTGCTCCAATTTTTGTCCATACATTTTAATATTCATAATTGGATTGCTTTTCCTTTTTGTAGAACAGATCACCTGAGTTTTTGCTACAGAGAAACAGAAA
>NW_015548257.1:79753-83847 GCF_001515605.1 Sinocyclocheilus anshuiensis
TTTAGCAAATGGCTGCAATATAACAAAGAGTGAAAAATTTAAGGGGGTCTGAATACTTTCCGTACCCACTGTATCTGAGAAAATGCAGAACCCACTCTAACTTGTATAGTTCTTTCACACAAGAAATTCTTGATCCAATTATACATTCTTCCTTTTATTTCCATTCTTTCCTCTTTCCACATCATGTCGTATGCTTTTTCAACATTGAAAAATACTCCTGCTAACACTTCCTTGTTTACTTGTGCCTTTCTTATTTCTGCTTCCAAGCAGAGCACAGAGTCCATTGTGTTTCGCCCTTTCCGGAAACTACTCTGGTATGGGGAGAAAAGGTTTTCTTCTCAATGACATGCACCAATCTGCTCATTACCATACGCTCCATCAGTTTACAAAGATTCAATGTTAATGCTGTTATTATTAATTCACATTTTCCAGCTAAACTTTCAGAGACTAGTGTCAAGTCTAAAACTGAATATTTTCCTTGTGACAAATCAACTCTTGTATAGCTTCCATCATTGATACACACTAATCCTCCCCAATCTAGCATGTCTTCTATGATCAATCCATTGTAATCTGTGTTAGTACTCCCCCACAATGTGCTGTGTGCATTAAAATCACCACACCACACCACTTTATGACTTCCATTTCCTCCAATATTTTCTAGCTTATCCTTGCATAATCTATCACATGGATTGTAAACGTTAATTATTCTAATACTCTGTACTCCTTCCCATATTTCAACCACTACAACCTCTTGCTCCCCATTTACCTCAACTGTTCTATACCCAATATCCTGTTTAATAAATGTTGCTACCCCACCACCATTTCCTTTACATCTATCTCTTCTGACTGTAATGTATCCATGAATTAAAAAAATGTAACTGCGGTTTAAGCCATGTTTCTTGAACACATATAATGTCAGGACTACTTTCTTGATTTGTTTCCATATCACCCAGTCCTAATTTTGTTATTTATGTAATTTTAATTTTCAACCCCAAACCATGTCTTTAAAGAGTATTTTTATCTTGCAAAGTGCAAACTTTACACATTTATCCGGTTTGTTTTTATATCATTCACACTGATTTATACAACATTTTACTCCTAAAAACCTGGCGGAAATGTGTTTGTTTTCTGTCTGTTGACTATTATTCTGATGAGAAAAACTATGTTTGTAAACCACACTTAAACTGTAAATATTTCACCTATTTTTGGAGGCTCTTGAAGTGAGAGACGCTCTTATTTTTGTCCTGCAGATGAGCTAAAGCCACAAAACACTAATTATGATTAAAACACATAATATGAAACACTGGAAGTGAATGAAGAGGTCCAGTCAGAATGAAAGGGTTAAAACGTTTTATTACAGGAACAAATAAATCTAACAAACTGTAACTTTGTACATGTTGCAGGAAGCAAACGCATGCTGCTGCATCTGTCCGTAACCATGGAAACACGACGTTGTGACATCATCATCATCATCATCATCATCATCATCGCACAACAAAACAAACCTGGACTGTTGGATGGGCGGAAACATGAACAAGATCAGTTTTAAACCAGAGCCATGAGAACAATCTGCCTTCATCATCATCATCATCATCATCCTCATTATAAACACTGATGCTCTGCACCAATAATCTGCAGCTCATAACAATCTGAGCATACTTATGATCTTCTAAACCAATCATGAGTGGAATTACTTCAGAAATGCTACATATCGAGAATCAGCCGCATGGAAATACAAACAATATAATTACAGTGACTGCAAAAAAATATTGACAAACGTATAAAACTTCAACAGACTCCATACTCAGACATGGTTCAAAAGAAAACAAATTAATTTAGAGTGACTCTGAATCTATGAGCTGAAAAATAAAATGTTTGTGGAAGAACAAACGTCGTCAAACACACATACACACACACTTACGTAACGAAATACAACTAAGCCGTAACAGAAGCACACAAAGCGTCTCTGGTGTTTTTGGTAAGAAGTGAAGTGATGATCAGAGCCCTTGAGAGAAGAAACCTGCAGAAACCAGATGAATCCAGAACCTGGTTCTACTTCCAGGAGTTTGCGGTCTGTGAGACGGACCGAGACGAGATCATGTCCAGCAGATACTCCCTGTGACGCTCCACCGGCTTCTGGACCGACAGACTGGGGTTCACATAGGCCATGGTCACGCCTGAGAGAGAGAGAGAGAGAATTAGGAATTAGACAAATATCCTCTAATCATAAAGATACAAAAAAGGGCAATTAAATTCTGGAAACATCTGAAGCTCAGTGACCCCCAATCACACAGAGAGAGAGAGAGAGAGAGAGAGAGAGAGAGAGACAGCAGATGAATGTGTGTGTGTGTGTGTGTGTGTGTGTGTGTGTGTGTGTGTGTGTGTGTGAGAGAGTGTGACTCACACACTCACACACACACACACACACACACACACACGTTAAAGTGAGCGTTCAGTCGTTGTTTACTACAGTAAAGAACTGCACTGCATGGAGATAACTGAAGTCACATGATTCAGAGCAGAGGTGTAAAGTATTTGAGTAAATGTAACTAATTACTTTACTTAAGTATCTTTTCGGATACTTTGTAGTTTTATGGCGTACCAAAGACATTAGCAGCGTTTACTCTTTACTCCACTACATTTGTAGTCACACATTACATTTTACATGGACTAGCTTTTTCTGCAGCAGTTTATTTGATAAGAAGACTTTGACTTTTTACTTTTACTCAACATTATTTTATCTATCTGTTATACTGAAGAGACCTTTTTGAATGATATTGGTTTTTTTTTTTGCAATTTTGAGGTGCTCGGTTTTATTTTGGTTTCAGAAAATAACCGTGATTGCTCTCCTCACAAATCAGCTCGCTCTTGTTTTTGTGACATTCTCTGTGACTTGTCTTGGACTTTTATGTCACTTCCTGTCTCCCGTGGTGTTTGTAGTCAGTTTGTTATAATAAAAAAATATAAATAGTAGATCAATAACTTGAACTTATTTTAGTCCTCATTTTCATTTACTTCAAGTTGAAGCACTAAAATGACTAAAAAGAAATAATAATTAAAGAAACCCATAAATCTAATGAAAATGACAAAAAACTTTCTAGATAAATAAATACAACAAAAATTAAAATGAAAGGTAAAATATACAAATAAAAGCTAATTCAAAATATGAATAAAAACATTTCAGTTAGTTACCAAGACAACTTTTCTAATTTTTTCCTTTGGTTTAAGCTGAAGCACTAAAATGACTAACTGGAAATAAACTAAAACTGAAATAAAAATAAGGTAAAGATATAGATATATATGAAAACTAATAAAAACAACAAAATTACATTAAAAAAAAAAAACAACTCAAATTTAAATGAGAACCGAATAAAGAATTTAAGTTAGTTGTTAATGTAACATTTTTAAATAAAAACTAAAACTGAACAAACTTAAAAAGTAAACCTAAATAGCAATAAAAAAGATAAAAATGACAAAAACACATCACAAAATTACTACATATTGTAACTAAAATGAAAAGTAAAACAAAAACAAAGAATAAAAATAAAAGTTAATTCAAAGCACTAACTGAATCTATATAACTAGCAGTAGTAGAGCGCTGGTTGAGTGAGTTCTGAGCAGAATCTACCTGCTGCGCTGCTGCTCCGTTTCCTCACGCTGCTGCTGCCTCTGCTGCTGCTGACCTTTGATTCCTGACGCTCTGCATGCTTACCTGGCCTGCTGACCAGAGCGGCGGCCGCCACGGCGTTCTGCAGCTGAGAGGACGGGGAGAAGGCATGATGAACGACACGTATCGGAAGAACAAAAACCTGCGTCAGTCACGCTGAAGAGCCAGATTGTCCTCAGACAGACCTCAGTCTCAGACTGACCCCAAACTGACCTCAGACCGACCTCAGTCTCAGACTGACCTCAGACTGACCCCAAACTGACCTCAGACCAACCTCAGTCTCAGACTGACCTCAGACCGACCTCAGTGTCAGACTGACCTCAGACTGACCTCAGACCGACCTCAGTCTCAGACTGACCTCAGACCGACCTCAGTGTCAGACTGACCTCAGACCGACCTCAGTCTCAGATTGACCTCAGTCTCAGAC
>NW_015548257.1:85413-89801 GCF_001515605.1 Sinocyclocheilus anshuiensis
GACCTCAGTCTCAGACTGACCTCAGACCGACCTAAGTGTCAGACTGACCTCAGACTAACCTCAGACCGACCTCAGTCTCAGACTGACCTCAGACCGACCTCAGTCTCAGACTGACCTCAGATCGACCTCAGTGTCAGACTGACCTCAGACTAGGGCTGGGCGATATGGCCAAAAAAATGATCACGATAAATTGTTTTCATATCAGTCGATATCGATAATTATCACGATAAATGTCCAATCTTTATTTCTTTCAACTCTCTTAGAAATGCACATTTGATAGTAGCTTGAGTTAGGATGAAGAGGTACATTTTGTTCATTATCAAAATCAGCAACATCTGTAAAAATTGTAGCAACTTCAGTTTTATACGGTTAAATTTAACATGACCAAGGTTTTTTTTATTTTTTATTAAGCATTAGTCTCCCATAGTAACATACATTTAAATCATGATAAACACAGTAAAAACCACACATATAGCACCTCAATACCATGGTAAAAATATAACTACTGTATATGTTTTTTAGGTAGGCAATTTGTATGAAAAACAGTAATCTAAAAACATTCAGTATAAATGCACACATGCTATAGCTTAATCACAAATACATACTCTAAATTACCATTACTCCTGTATTAAAATTCAGTGTGTATATCCCAAGTTTCTTCCACAATACCATGGTGCAGTGAGTGTTACTACAGTAAATCCATGGTAAATGATGGCGATGTGTAGATTGAAAAGCCTTCTGACTGTCTCGTTGCACACAGTGTTTCTCCAGTTTGGCTTTAAACTAGTTTAAATCACTGAGTCATTTGTGTTCAAGTGCTTCACACTGGACCTCAGTCTCAGACTGACCTTAGACTGACCTCAGACCGACCTCAGTCTCAGACTGACCTCAGACCGATCTCTGTCTCAGACTGACCTCAGACTGACCTTGGTCTCAGACTAACCTCAGACCGACCTCAGTCTCAGACGGACCTTGGTCTCAGACTGACCTCAGACCGACCTCAGTCTCAGACTAACCTCAGACCGACCTCAGTCTCAGACTGACCTTAGACTGACCTCAGTCTCAGACTGACCTCAGACCAACCTCAGTCTCAGACTAACCTTAGACTGACCTTGGTCTCACACTGACCTCAGTCTCAGACTGACCTCAGACCGACCTCGGTCTCAGACTGACCTCAGACCGACCTCGGTCTCAGACTGACCTCAGTCTCAGACTGACCTCAGACCGACCTCAGACCAACCTCAGTCTCAGACTGACCTTGGTCTCAGACTGACCTCGGTCTCAGACTGACCTCAGACCAATCTCAGACCGGCCTTGGACTGACCTCGACCTCAGACCGACGTCAGATAGCAAATGCAGAAATGTTAATCCATGCGTTTATGACCTCAAGGTTAGATTATTGTAATGCTTTATTGGGTGGTTGTTCTGCACGCTTAATAACACACTAAAGCCGCGTTCACACTACAAAGCGACATGCAACGACAAAGCAACACGATCCCATTCATTTCAATGGAAAGCTGCCGATTTCCGGCGACACGAGCGTCAGCAGCCGTTGGCGACGGATGGGGTGTGTCCAGCGACGCGACAAAGTTCAGAATCCTTCAACTTTATGCAAATGAAGAGCGACTTTCGGGAGCGACAGCCAATAGGAAAGAAGACGGTAGAGCTCATGTGATCCTTCTCCTCTTGCGCCGTAGATAAACATACGCAATGGAAGAAAGTAGGCTCTGTTTCGCATTCATTTTTGTTTGTATGTACGGATTTAATTTAGATTTAGATTATATTGCGACATGCAGCAACAAAAGTCGCTGCTAGTGTGAATGCAGCTTTATACGTTTCTAATATTCAAATACGTTAAAGGATTGTTAGGCTGCATTAATTAGGACAACCGGAACCGGGAACACTTTGACCTCAGACTGACAGATGCACAGCTGCGACGCCTCACCTGTTTGACGGCTGCAGCGGAGTGGCTCACGGTCTGAGCAGAAGATGAGGAGCGCGCTTTGACCTGATCAGCCATCATCCCGTGAGCAGAGGAGGAGGAGGATGAAGAGGCAGGGGGCGTGGCCTGCTGCAGCACGCGCTGATCGATCTCCCGTTCCTGCTGAAGCGCCTTGACGAATGCCACCTTCAGCCGATTGGTGTGTTCGGCCTTCAGCAGCTTCTTCTGATTGGACGACATGCACTGCTCACACATGACGGCTCCGCCCTCGTCTCGGCGCCAGCGGCAGGGGAAGTCCTTCTGACACTGAGAGCACCAGCTCGGCTCTCCAGCACTGACCACCAGACCGGCGTAGAGACCCTGCTTACCTGACACACACACACACACACACACCGGTCAGAACATCAGCACATCAGATCATGTTAACATTCTAACAGTACATGACACTTACTGTGATATTTGGTGTCTAATGATATTCAGACAGAAAGTAAAACAATCCTGCAGTGCTTCTGTATCTTTACAAACTCTCATTTATATTGTGCCGCTATGAAAATAAAATCTCAGGACTGTTCTAACATGAGCTGCTCATCTCTCATCACTTCAACTCCATACTGAAAATATGGTATAAAAATAATAAATAATAGAAAATTATTAAATAATATTGCAATATAATAAGATAATAATGGCAATAATACGAAAATGTGAAAATAAATATATGTATATGAAAATAATATAAATATGAAAATAAATATGAAAAAATATATAATATTGCAATATGATCAAAATAATATGAAATAATACAAAATGATTATAATAAAAAATAAAAATGCTAATAATAATATAAAAAGAAATAGAATATTTCAATGTAATGATAATAATAGCATGATATTGTAACATTCTAAAAATAACAATATGCTAAAAAAAGAAATAACTCATATTTAAATATGATGGTAATAAAAAATATATTAATGATAATATTGCAGTATGATAAAAAATATATAAATAATAGAAAAATTAGGGCTGTCAGTTTAACGTGTTAACTTAATTAGTTATGAAAAAATTACGCGATTAAACTATTTTAACGCAGTTAACCCCAGACCTGTACATCATCTTACATTTCATACAGCTGACTGTTGACAAATATGATGCAGGCTAACAACTCCATAAATGCAGCTATGCCCTAAAATTCAAGATATTGGAGCAAAAACAGTTCAATAAATAAGAAGTTTATATTGTTTTATATTTTAAACACAATATTGTCTGTTTTTGCTCAGTTTTGCCAACAAAAATATTACCTATATAGCCACTGCAGAATTGTTGCGCGTCTGTGAGCAGCACAGCAGTGTTTATTTTCTGAATGAATCCTCGGTTTGAATTAATCGAATGAATGAAAGACTCAAAAATATTTACCGCCACCTGCTGGCAGTTTTATTTTCTTATTTAGAGTATTATTTCATTAAAAGATTGGGAAAAAAAACATTTAAAGACATAGTTCACCCAAAAAAATTGTGTCAACATTTACTCAAACCTGAATGACTTACTTTCTTTTGTGGAACATAAAAGAAGGTATTTTGAAGACAAAACTGTTTTGGTTACCAATGACTGCCATTGCATGAACGAAAAAAAAACTGAGATGTTTCTCAAATTACCATCTTTTATGTTCTATAGTTTATGTTAGGCCATTATAGCCTAAACGTTTGTTTAATAAATTTTATGTTGAATCACTACTTAATACTTTCTCATTTAACACAAAAATAGCTTTAAATAATCTTTTGGGGGTATTTTCACAGCCAAATGTCATTTGTGATTAACTAGATTAATTAATTAGATTAATTAATCAACACATCATGTAATTAATTAGATTAAAATATTTTAATTGACTGACAACCCTAATAAAAATATAAAATTTCAATATGATAATGATATTAAAATACTATAATATGGCAATATAACGAAATAGATAATATAAAAAGAATAATATGATAATTTTGCAATATGACAAAAACAATATGATAAAAGAAAAACTATAAACAAACATGGAGATGGACTTTTTTACACATTTTTGATTCTGTCTTCTATATTTTCAGTGTGATTCGATTCACGATTTTGATTTCACGATTCAATTTTCTCACGATTTTTTTAACAAAATGAGATTGAATACATTATACAGTAAATGAAAAGGTACGTCTTTTATTAGGATATTGCTGCATGTTTGTTTTTTTTGAGTGAAGTTGAAATATAACAAAACTAAATTGAGATTTTAAAACAAACCGCAAATCAAATAAGCAAGTTACACAAATAAAAGAAAGTTCTTCATATAAACAAACTAAGGCAACCACTGCATTTTAATCATCATCCAAATAAAGATGCAGCATACATGCAACATGAGCAGTTTTTAATCTAAATTAGATTGTATAATTTCGAAATTTGAAGCAAAAACAGAATG
>NW_015548257.1:89943-94269 GCF_001515605.1 Sinocyclocheilus anshuiensis
CATGAACAGCAATGATACAGTGTTTCCTGGGTTACCGCTGTAGGAAGCATATACGAAGTGTCCTCAACCTAGAATTAAACGAGACGGCCTTCGTAGGACAGGCGGAAAAGGAAACAGGAAGTATCACGTTGCTATGCCAACACATTTAGAGCATCGTTGCGCTCTCATGCTACTTAAATGAAGGAAAATTATTTCTAAATTTAGAAAGTAATTTGAAAAAAAAAAATGCTTTTACTTGTTTTATTTAGTTCAATGTTTGAGGAGCTGCAGCGTACGTACAGCAGACATCTGTTAGAGAAAAAAAAGGAGGATGATTTTAAAAACAAAGTTTATCCGTTTTTACCGAGGCGATTTAAGATTTAAGTTGTAAACACCACATCTGCGCTTGTGTGTACATCTGCTGGTGCCGGCATTTTTCAAATTAACAATGGTTGTTTACGGCGACGCAATGAATTGTGGGTTATCTGTAGCAGCGAAGGATACACCTCATGCATCCTCCGAATTCCTGTGAAAGATGGTCGCATTCGAAGGTCGCTTTCGGAATGTCCTACTTGCTTTTCTGAAATGAGACAGCCTCGATGACGTATGCAGCCTTCGAATGTGACCTCCGGAGGGCGCAGCCTTCTAAATGAGACAGCTATTGATACAGTGTTTCCTTGGTTACCGCTGTAAACAAAGCAGCGCTGCGCTTATGAACGCTACTTTAATATGTATCGTTTAGAAGCAAGATGAAAAGAAAATACCACGTAAACATTGCTAAAGACAGTCAGTTCCCCTCAGAGATACATTCATATAAACTCCTACTGCAATTCTATCGCGATTTGTTTGGCATCTCAACCGATTTGAATCGTCACATATTTGAATCGATTTTCAACTAGCTCGCGGTTAATCGTAATATCTCTAAAAATAGCCATAAAGATTTAGTTTTTACTGTAATGCAAAAACAAACAAATAAATGATGATAGTAATGAAGTATTACATAAAAAGAAGGATATTTACACAAGCGCTGCGCTTATGAACGCTACTTTAATATGTATCGTTTAGAAGCAAGATGAAAAGAAAATACCACGTAAACATTGCTAAAGACAGTCAGTTCCCCTCAGAGATACATTCATATAAACTCCTACTGCAATTCTATCGCGATTTGTTTGGCATCTCAACCGATTTGAATCGTCACATATTTGACGGCTCGTGGTTCATCGTTACATCCCTAATGGTGATTAAGCTTGACACTATCAAACAAGAACAGAGAATAATTGAGCTGAAAAATCACACTATATCGTCTCCTGTAATGTTTGTTTAAAGTCCCTAATGGAAGTTTTATAGCTAAACTCATTGTTATCTAACTGAAGAACACTGCAGTGCTGACATGTTTCTCTTTCTGATTATTTCTGTGCAGCTGCTGTATGAAACCCTGTGTAAAGCGCTTGTTTGCGGCGCTGATCCGCACCTCGGCCCAGAGACCGCAGCAGGTTTTGCACCACCTCCTCCAGCCCCAGCAGGTAGATGAACTCGTTACTGGCTGCTGACGGCACGAAGGTGAGCTGCGGCGAGGACGGTTTGGGCGGAGGGATCTCCAGCAGCGTCTTCTCCAGCTGTTTGCGCAGCGCTAGTTTAGCCGCCTCACCAGCGTTCGACACGCCTGACCCAGACTTCAGTCAGTGACTTAGGGATATATGAGACCCTGGAGCACAAAAGCAGTCTTAAGTAGCAGAGGTATATTTGTAGCAATAGCCAACAATACATTGTATGGGTCAAAATTATAGATTTTTCTTTTATGCCAAAAATCATTAGGATATTAAGTAAAGATCATGTTCCATGAAGATATTTTGTAAATTTCCTACCGTAAATATATCAAAACTTAATTTTTGATTAGTAATATGCATTGCTAAGAACTTAATTTGGACAACTTTAAAGATGATTTTCTCAATATTTAGATTTTTTTGCACCCTCAGATTCCAGATTTTCAAATAGTTGTATCTCGGCCAAATATTGTCCTATCCTAACAAACAATTTCAGTCCTATCCTAAAATCAATGGAAAGCTTATTTATTCGGTTTTCAGGTGATGTATAAATCTAAATTTCAAAAAACTGACCCTTATGACTGGTTTTGTGCTCCAGGGTCACATATTAACTTTATTATAATACTGTTATAACTGATTATGTGGAGCACCTAGTAAATGGATATTTAATAAAATGCCACGATTATCTTGTCGTAATTATCATAATTACAAGATGGCATCTAAGAAATTCAACTAATAATGAATACCATACTAATAAGCAAAAATTACACTTGTTTCATTTTAGTTATTGCTGAATAGTGTTGAACTTTCTTCTCCTGCGTCATATTCTTCATGAGATGTGTTTGAGCTGCGCCCTCTACTGTACAGACGTGAATTTACATTTTCTTCAGCCTGAGGCGCATTCATTTCACTTTTATTGTGAAAGGGCTTTTACGTTTGTAAAATAACTTTTTTATATTAAAAACAAACAAGCAAGCCCTGCTCAGACTTAAACAGTACCTCAAAAGTAATGTAACGCATTACTTTCCATAAAAAGTAACGTAGTTAGTTACTTTTTTAGGGAGTAATGCAATATTGTAATGCATTACTTTTAAAAGTACCTTTCCCCAACACTGTTCGTGAGCATTTAAGTGTGCAGTTAAAAACTAGCCTAGAGTGCCATCTGCTGTTAAAATCTAAGCTCAGAATCAATTACAGAGAGAATCGCAATGCATTCTGATAACCTCAGAATCGATCCTCAAATCGTGATGCATCGATTCATCGTCCCAGCCCTAGTGTTCAGTGTGAAGCACTAGAGAGTTCTCCATGGACAGCCGTCACACACCTGGCTGATGCTGAGAAGCAGGCCTGTGCTGGGGATGGAGGTCATGCGTATGAGGCCGGGCTGGATGATCTTGTGTCCCGGGATGCTGCTCACCGTGGCTCTGGGAGCGAGGAGCAGCGGAGGAGGCCCTGAGGAGTTCTGCTGCTGTCTGAGGCTGGAGACCTGCAGCGGCGACACCAAGATCGACTGCAGTGCAAGAGACATATATAAGTGGTCAACCGATATATCGGCCGATATTTGGCATTTTTCAAATATCGGCGTCAGCTGATACGTTCTTCTGTTTGGCCGATGTGTTCAAGACAGGACTTTTATTTTGACGGCGCTGAAAACGGCACATTCTCAGTCAATTAGACAAACAGTTGTCTAATACGGATAGAAGTCTGTCTAATAATCAGATAGAACTGTTAAACAAAGGAATTAAAATGTATATAAAAAAGTATATAACGATTGCTTTTATATTATTAGTAATAGAAAGGCAAACATTATAATACTTTCTCGTTTGCCGTCAGCATTCAGGAAATATGCATTTATATCATTTAAACAAGTCTTTTAATGACTAATGAACATTTAATTTCAAAGATCTTGTGAAGTGTGCTTTTGTATTTTGCATGATCGCGTGTTCTCGAATTGAATGCGGACAGGAGGAGAATTCAGCTTCACTGGAGACGCGCAATCAACTCAAATTATGCTGCGCTTCATGCATTTGCGCACTGCTATATTCATGTCATTTCCACTGTGTGTTGCATGTAAAATTAGTGTTACCATGGCTTTATTTGAAAAAATATGATTCCCAATGCACACAAACTTCCCAGAATACTGAGTGCCCTATTGGTTACAGTGTTTACTTCCTTTTTAATTATATTTGTATTAAATATGTATTAATTTGTGAAAAATACTTTGTCATCTAAAGTATGTTTATTTTACACATTTATTTTTAAATCCATTTAAAAAATCAAAATATTAATTCAAATAAAATGATATCGGCTTTATATCGGCCACCCTGCTTTCCAAGATATCGGCATCGGCTGTCAAAAAACCAGTATCGGTCGACCACTGGTCAGCGCATGTCCAGACAGGTGATGAGGCGCACCTGAGCTCCTCTGAGCAGCGGAGGCATGATGATCTGAGCGCTGTGTTTGGACAGCAGAGGAGAAGCCCAAGCGGAGATCACCTGACCAACAACAGCAGCACATTCACAACCACACTCTCACATCTGTTCCTGGACACAAATGCTCACGAGGCAAGTAACACTTTAATTCACTGCATCCGTTACACACTTTACACGTACTTGGAGATGTAATGGTATGAACATTTCTTATCACGATCATAGTGACCAACATTATCACGGTTATCAGTATTATCATGGTATTGTTCAAATGTGCTGGAAATGTTCAAAAAGTACTGACACATAAATCACTTCACCAAGTTTGTGTTTGTGTGTGAGTGTGTGTGTGTGTGTGAGTGTGAGTGTGTGTGTGA
>NW_015548257.1:94355-97216 GCF_001515605.1 Sinocyclocheilus anshuiensis
GTGTGTGTGTGTGTGTGTGTGTGTGTGAGAGAGTGAGTGAGTGAGTGAGAGTGTGAGTGTTTGAGAGTGTGTGTGAGTGTGAGAGTGAGTGAGTGTGAGAGTGTGTGAGTGAGTGAGTGAGTGTGTGTGTGTGTGTGTGTGTGTGTGTGAGTGTGTGAGTGTGTGTGTGTGTGTGTGTGTTGGACTCACCGGTGCTGTAGTTTTCCCAGCAGCAGATCTCTTGAACAGAGGAGGAGCAGTGCTGGACACAGGAGCCGCTGGCTGATCGAGACACAACAGAATAAGTGTGTGTGAGTGTGAAGTGACATGTGGCCAAGTATGGCGACCCATACTCAGAATTAGTGCTCTGCATTTAACCCATCCTAAGTGCACACACACAGCAGTGAACACACACACACCGTGAACACACACCCGGAGCAGTGGGCAGCCATTTATGCTGCGGCGCCCGGGGAGCAGTTGGGGGTTCGGTGCCTTGCTCAAGGGCACCTCAGTCGTGGTATTGAAGGTGGGAGAGAGCGCTGTACATTCACTCCCCCCACCTACAATCCCTGCCGGTACGAGACTCGAACCCACAACCTTTGGGTTACGAGTCCGACTCTCTAACCATTAGGCCACGACTTCCCCTTATAACAGTTATTCCCCACGAATAACAGTCATCATCCACTAATGTATCCAGAAACACAGCGGGTTATGATTATATCATGCTAGTCACTGTCTGTGCTACTGAAGGTCAGGCTGAGAGTGTGTTTGTACCTTCTGTGCTCCAGAGTCTTTGTGTATGTGACTCTGTCTGAGTTTCTTGAGCAGGATGAGTCTGGCCTCCTCTAAACGCAGCTCCTCCTTCAGCTGCTTAACGACACGCTCGCGCTCCTCCGGAGAACTTCTCTGAAACAGAACATACACTACACATGAGATACACTAAATATACATGAATCTGGCACAGAGAGCGAGCCGTAACACGCGTGTCAGAGGTCACGTGTTTACCATCAGCAGATCCGTGTCCAGCTGTTTGACGTGATTTCCTCCGTTCACCAGTGGACTGGGCGCCTCGTCCGACAGAATGATGACGTCATCAGGCGATGAAGACCGCGCCTCTCTCTTCATCGTGCTGCAATCAAACACAGGGTCGTTAAACGTGACGAGCAGAGCACAGAGAACTGTTTCACTGCTGCACAGATAAACACACAGTATACACTGCGGTCTGTAGGATTATTCTCAGCGGATTAATCTGGATTACATCATCAGATCCAAAAAATGAAGTGCTCATAATTAGATTATAATACGCGATTAGACTAGTTACTTTTTTATTGATTTAATGATTGCACATTATTCACACCATTGCAGTAAATGTTTCGTAACTTATTTATTCTCTCATATATTTTTTATTTTAGTTCCTTCACAAACACCAGTTTCCATGATAAAAATGGACTATATTTTTTTCTTTATAATTTCATATATTCTCTATCTTTTATTTTCTATATCTTGATATATGGTTTCTATATTTATTTTTTTATATAATATATTTTTTTCTGAAATAGGATTGCAAAAAGGTGGAGAATTTCAGGAAAATTGACAAAACTTTTAAGACAATTTTGGGAAAAATTTTTAGAATTTTTTTTTTTAACCTTTTGGAATATTTGGGGAATTTTCAGAAACTTTTGGAAAGTTTACGGAAATTCTCTGGAAATTTTCCACCCCTTTGCAACCCTATTCCGAAATTATTATTTTACAAAATGATCTATGCAATCAATGATGGAAGTCAAACGTAATCTAAAAGTAGTCCAAAATTATATTATTAACCTTTATTAATTGTTAATTTTTATTAATTCTTAGCCCTTCACCCCTTATTTCTAGTTATTTGGGGCCCCTCTCTAGAAATGTTCATCCATACACAATCTGAGTGTTTTTTTTTTTATTCAGAGTTGAATTTTGTAAAACAAGTTAATACTGTGGTGAAATCTAGTTTCTACTATTTAAGGTTAATAGCTAAGATAAAACCAGTGCTCTCATCCAAAGTTTTGGAGACGATCCATGCTTTTATATCATCTAGGCTATTGACTGCTAGTAGAAAGAGGGACAGAATAACTCCAATTTTAGCATCCTTGCAATGGTTACCTGTTAGATATCGGATCGATTTCAAGGCCTTAGTAATAATTGTTAAAATTTTAAATGGTCTCGCGCCCTCGTATTTGTCAGGTCTTGTTATACTACATAATCCAGTAAAGAATCTGAGGTTTTATTCACTTATGCTCCCTATTGATCGCTTTAAAAATGGCTTTGAAGAAGCATTTCTAAATCTTGGCTTTTGAGTCTGATTTAGGAGAGACTTAATATATACCATTTTTTTTCTTTTTTAGATGTTGTGTATGTTATTGTTTCTGTTTGGTTTTTTGATTGCATTGTACAGCACTTTGGGCTGCTCTTGTGGCAGTGGAAATGTGCTATATAAGAAAAATAAACTAAAACCTAATTTTTATAATGTAATTTTTAATCAGTAATTGAGTGAATTTGTAAGTAATGCACCAGTACTGATTACTCCTGTCTGAACTAGTAGTGTTTTGTTTGTCTGCTGGTCAGTGATGAGATCGATGTCCACTAGAGGGGGCAGATATGAAATAATCCAATCAGCTGTGAGCTCAGAGGAGCAGCGATCACATGACTGCAGTCGGATGTCACTTCCTGTCCTCACACACAGCAAAGGGCAGATCTGAGGAGTCTAACGCTTTCAGAACATCACTAGCAGCTGCAGTACAAGTGATGAGTGACTGGTAAACAGCACTAATTCAGTGAAGGCAGTGTTGACCATCATCAGCACTCACACACTCACACACACTCACACTCACTCACACTCACTCACTCAC
>NW_015548257.1:97438-100978 GCF_001515605.1 Sinocyclocheilus anshuiensis
ACACACACACACACACACACACTCTCTCTCTTTCACACACACACACTGTCATGTAAAGGCTCCTCACGTGTTGCTCGTGTCCAAGGGCTCGTCTCTCGTCTGCAGCTCTTCTTTGATGGTGGTCTTCAGGACGCTGGAGTCCGGGGCCGATCGGGAGCCATCCAGCTTCAGCTGCGGAGATTCCTGCTCTAGAGCGTGCTTCTGACTGCGTGTCTGCCTCACCGCATCCTCACACATCACCTGAACACACCAGCACACACCATCACATCACTAATGAGCCTAAACTCAAGCCACAGTTTAATCTGTCTGTAAAGAGTGCGCCTATTGAACAGGTGGAGGAAACCAGACTTCTTGGAGTTATGCTAGACAGTAGGCTGAAGTGGACAAAACAGAAAATATGGTAATTTATCAGTTATTAAGAGATGTGCAAAATTTTTACCACAGTATTGCATCTCTCAAATTGTGCAAACAATAGTTCTTACTTATTTGAACAACTGTCCGAAATAAATCAAAATAAACAAATAAATAAACAAATTATAATTCACACTGACGCACTGACTGATTGTAAGTTTCACAGTTTCTCTGAATCTGAGTTGCTTAGGAACAGACAACCAATCAAACGCTGTCTCAGTGCTTAACTCATTAAATATTCACGAACGGTCACACAAACATTCATGTGTGTTCAGAGTCATTAAACAGTTGACAATAATGAAGTGACATCGGTCTGTTTTCTGTCACATGTTCCAATGAGCACAGATGGAGAAACAGGTCATGTGATGCAATCACCCAATGTTAACCTCAAAAATATGCAAATGAGAAGAAATGCACAGTGTGAAATCTGAAAACATGAATCCAGAATCAGTGTGACACAGGATTACACTCAGCAGGCTAATAATGATGTGTGTGTGTAATCTGAATAAATAATCTCTCCATTGATGTATGGTTTGTTAGGATAGGACAATATTTGGCCAAGATACAACTATTTGAAAATCTGGAATCTGAGGGTGCAAAAAAATCTAAGTATTGAGAAAATCATCTTTAAAGTTGTCCAAATGAAGTTCTTAACAACTTGGAACATGATCTTTACTTAATATCCTAATGATTATTGGCATAAAAGAAAAATGGATCATTTTGACCCAAACAATGTATTGTTGGCTATTGCTACAAATTTACCCCAGCGACTTAAGACTGCTTTTGTGCTGCAGGGTCACATATGTTGTAAAATTCATCAATCATGAATCTCTACAGACAATAGCATCATTATTCAGATCAGATCAGTGCTGATTTCAGTTAAAAGTGACGCCCTGTCTGATTTCCCAGAGGTCAGTGGATCCGTGATGCTCAACAGGAAGTTTCATCGACAAAGAAAGAAAACCTACCTACAGACAACATGAGCTCATTCCTGCAGGAGAGCCTCAGCACACTTTCACCAGCACACTTCCTGTATGACAGGAAAAGCCACACACACACACGTCTGGTTTGCTATCCTTGTGGGGACTCTCCATAGGCGTAATGGTTTTTATACTGTACAGACCGTATATTCTATTGCCCTACACCAACCCTACCCCTAAACCTAGCCCTCACAGGAAACTTTCTGCATTTTCAGAGTTTCAAAAAACTTCATTCTGTATGATTTATAAGCTTTTATACCCGTGGGGACCTCAATTTAGGTCCCCACCATGACACGAGTCCCCATGAGTCTGTGTGTAGTCAGGTTTAAGTCCCCAGCAGGATATATAAACCAGTACACACACACACACACTTAAACATACACACACACTCACTCACTCACTCACTCACTCACTCACACACTCACACACACAGCTCTGTTCCAGTGAGCTGCCTACATAGGGAGCATCTGAAGGCGTCACTGCCGTACCTTGCCAAATCCTAGAATGCATTGCAACCAGCTCCATGAAAAAATGTATATAAATACCTTTATTCAATTCAATACTGACATTTCTATAATAGTCAAGTAAAGTCACATTCATTTATATTGGGCTTTTCACAATACACATTGTTTCAAAGTAGCTTTACAGAAAATCATGATGTCATTGTTAATGTTTTTACATTAAATGTTCCCAACTCAGTCCAATCTTCAAGAATCGGCTAAAAACGCAGCTCTTCCATCTAGGGCTGGGCGATTTGGCAAAAAAAATTAAATTTAGATTTATTTTCAGAACGTTTCACCGATTCTCGATTTTTTTACGATTTGTAACTAGTCAACTTAAAAATGTAACTACAACATGATTCAAATATCTTTTTCTTTATTAACCCTCTAGTTAAAGAAAACTCTATTCCGAGTGCAGCACACATGAAATTATGAACATGATGTAAATGTTAAACTAATCACTTGTTAAATATCTTCGCAGAAAAGATGCATGAACTACATCTTGTACAAACTTGTCTTATACATGTTATATGTTCAGAAATAATAGACTACAATAAAAATGCTTCAAAAAATTCTCAACAGTCAATGTAACTCAAATTCAAAATGACTGACTTTATACATAGAATCCCAAAATTGTACATTTGTAAACTGTACTTCTAAATATATCTGTACATTCATTTAAACAGTTACGTTTCTCTATATTTCTACTTCTGTATATAGTGCATTATTGAATTTTCTGTTTTTCTTATATTAGTGTTATACTCCATCTCTACTGTGTAATTCCTATGTCTGCTGTCTGTATATTTCTATTAAAATAATATTTCTATTAAAATCGATTTCAAAAAAATAAAATCGTGGCAAAACATTAAATTCAAATGAATAGATCAAATCGGAACAATCGCCCAGCCCTACTTCCATCTTTATCTGACCCTCTAACTCCAGCACTCTATTCTAATTCTATTCTAAACAAAGAAAAAAAACTTGCCCCTTTTAGACTTGCACTCTATTCATTTACTAACTGCTTGTTTTCTTAAAAAAAAATTAACACTAGCTTCTCTATTCTATCTGTTTTCTTTTTATTTATTATACAATTAACAAAAAGCAAAAAAAGGCTCGTGTTAGTTTTGACTGCTTCTATTGTCCTCATTTGTAAGTCGCTTTGGATAAAAGCATCTGCTAACTGACTAAATGTAATGTTTATAATATCGCAATATCTTCATAGCGTATAATTGCATTTATCAGATTAGTAGCTGGACGATAAAATAGTTACCTTTTGTGACGATATAAACAAACAAGCAGTTGAGATTTGCAATATAGTATATATATCACTTTATGTAAGTGTACTACTGTGTGTATGAGGATAAAGTTGGATATTCTAGTATATAATAGTTTGGTGTAATGAAAAATAGCCAGTGTTTGTGTTGCTGTGTATTTTTATGTTCATTAGAGTATTGTGTCATGAGTTTAAAATCATGGAGGCATCAAACTGAATCAAGTGTGTGTGAGTGTGTGTGTGTGTGAGTGTGTGTGAGAGAGTGTGAGTGAGTGTGTGTGCGTGTGTGTGTGTGTGTGTGTGTATGAGAGTGTCAGTGTGTGTGTGTGTGTGAGAGAGAGTGTGAGAGAGAGTGTGAGAGAGTGTGAGTGCGTGT
>NW_015548257.1:101074-101729 GCF_001515605.1 Sinocyclocheilus anshuiensis
GTGTGTGTGTGTGTGTGTGTGTGAGTGAGTGTGAGTGTGAGTGTGTGTGTGTGTGTGTGTCTGTGAGTGTGTGTGCGCGTGTGTGTGTGTGTGCGTGTGTTTGTGTGTGTGTGAGTCTCTGGATGTCACACAGCCACCGAAGGGTTAAAGTGTGTCAGTAAACTCTGAGTAGAGCGCTAGAATGTGATGATCACAGCAACCAGCTTCCCATCAGGCCGGAGATCTGCAGCTGTGGTTAGCCGCCAGCTCATGCAAATGCCACGCAGTCGAGTTACGCAGTTAAAAACTCTCAGACGAAGCGTCCAGCAGCCCACATCATGTTTAAACAAGCCTGAGTGTCACATTTCAGGTTTCAATGATTATCCTTTGGCAGCTTCCCGTCACCCGGCAACGGCTTCAGCATCCTAACGTCACGGCAACCGACAACAAACACAGACGCTTCCAGCATCGTCAGGCGCCAAACACCAAGAAAACTGAAGAAGAGCCAGCGGCGGTAGTGTGGACTTCACTATTCTTACAGACTCAGTGTCTCTCTCTCTCACACACACACACACACACAGTGTATCTCTCACACACACACACACTCAGTGTCTCTCTCACACACACACACTCTCTCTCTCACACACACACACACACACACACACACACACACACA
>NW_015548257.1:102318-104541 GCF_001515605.1 Sinocyclocheilus anshuiensis
TTTGTGACTGTTACATCATCAATACACTTGGTGATGTAGGCAGTGAGTCTCTGAGAGTGTGAGTCTCTCACACTCACACACACTCACTCACGCACACACACACTCTCTCTCTCTCACACTCACACACACACACGCACACTCACACACACTCACTCACTCTCACACACACACTCTCTCTCTCTCACACTCACACACTCATGCACACACACTCACTCACTCTCTCACACACACACACACACACACACTCACTCACTCTCTCTCTCACACACACACACACACACTCAGTACAGTAGCAGGAGTTTCTCCTCATGTCAGAATAATAGTGTGATGATGATTAATCAAAGAAGAGTCCCAAATGAAAACTCTCTTCATCTTTTATACACATCAGGTGCATCATGGGACGCATTGAAACTGATTTGCTGAAACAAATCCAGCATCAAGACGTTTTTAACTAAAATACATAGAGTCCATAATCCATAATAACTCTTCCTCCAGTGAAAAAGTGCATCTGCTGTTGTCTCTCACATCAAAATCCAGCCACATATTTGTTTAGAGCTGTTTAAACGCTGCTTGATCTGTGCAGATTTCTCTCCTGATTCAGACCAGAACACTTTTTTCACTGGAGGAAGTTATTATGGATTATGGACTATGTATTTTAGTTAGAAACGTCTTAATGCTGGATTAGTTTCAGCTTTTGTCTTCTCCAGATGTTAACTGATGGACTGGAGTGCTGTGGATTACTTGTGGATTATTGTGATGTTTTTATCAGCTGTTTGGACTCTCATTCTGACGGCACCCATTCACTGCAGAGCATCCATTGCATGGCGTTTTTTTCCATGTTAAGATGAACCTGCATCATTTTCTTCATACAGACACTGACTGAATAACTCGCGCAGCATTCTTCATACACTTCTCCAATTTTATTTTAAAAATCCTGATTATTTTGAAGCAGACACAAAGAAATAATACGAGAGTTTAAAAACACAGTTATTAGAAAGAGCGGCGGCTGATCCGAGAGCAGAATGAGCTTTACTACCTAATGATCAAAGCGTCTGATAAACTACAGAAATAAGTTTATAACATTTATACAAATGAAGGTTATTCCAAATCAAAATGACAAAGATTATAATATTGTTACATGTGGTATATAAACATTCAAACTTTACAAAATGTAATAAATGTATCTGTTAAAACTACAGAGGAAAAGAGGTAAATACCTTTAAAAGAACACAGTCCTCACAGCGTTTGTACATGAGACGTGCAGAACAAAACAAGCGTGTTTGAGCACAAAATGAGACGCGTGTAAAAATATCAGCGCCTAGAGAAGTCGAGACTGCCGTCACACATCACAGCTTCACAGACAGCTCTGAGATCCGATCCGATCCGCTCGCCAGATTCAGTGTTAAAGCTGCTGTCGGTCCAAACGCTGAAGTCCTGCTCCTCTCAACAGAAACTGCTGGTCACATGACTTCCTCTTCCTGCCGTCTGTGACACGTCTGTTACGAGGGCCAATCACATGAAAACACTTCCATCTTCACCCCAAAATAATGCTAAATCACATTTCCTGTCAAGAAAGTGAAGCCTAATTAAAGATTTTTTTGCAGTGACGTTATTTTCATAAACACATTTGTGCAAAAACTGATATTTTTCTCTCATTACTGTAAGCACAAATACTGTAAAGATGTATTTAAACCAGCATAAACTGAAGGAAGTACAAGAAATACTACCAGAATGCATAATTCAAATAAATGTCAAAAAAATATATCACAATAATGAGAATTTAGGGGTTAAATGTGTCATTAAAACAGCTTAATTATTTCTGAATGTGAAATCGGGTTTGTTTTGTGGTGAATATGAGTTTACTATGTATTGAGATGAGAGTTTAGGATGCAAACGCTAAACGACTCGCTACTGCTGCTAACGAGCACAGCTCAACCCGTCTGTGAGGAGCGAGGTGTGACGACAGCGTTAAAACAGAGAGATGAGGAGGAGCAGAACACAAACACACACTGACCTTTGACCTCTGACCCCAGTCTGTCCTCGCTCTGAACACAGCCAATCAAACACAACCGAAGACGTAAACCGTGAACAACTCAAGTTAAAATCTGAACAACACAAGAGAGAAACCTGCAGGTGAAAGGCAGCGGAGTCTCCCTCGTCCGGTGTGTGTGTGAGAGAGAGTGTGTGAGTGTGTGTGTGTGTGTGTGAGAGTGAGTGAGAGAG
>NW_015548257.1:104786-105200 GCF_001515605.1 Sinocyclocheilus anshuiensis
GTGTGTGTGTGAGAGTGTGTGTGTGTGAGAGAGTGTGTGTGTGTGTGAGTGAGTGTGAGTGTGTGTGTTTAAAGCAGGCTGGCCAGGCTGGTGGTGGGTCCATTCT
This sequence comes from Sinocyclocheilus anshuiensis, assembly GCF_001515605.1. NCBI lineage: Eukaryota > Metazoa > Chordata > Actinopteri > Cypriniformes > Cyprinidae > Sinocyclocheilus > Sinocyclocheilus anshuiensis. The sequence goes on from NW_015548257.1 coordinate 104,893, forward strand.
GAGCTTGAATCTGCACAGGAGGAGGGCCTTCAGTCCACTGAAACACACAGAAAACCTCGTCAAACAACTCCATTTACATCATTCACATCAAAATAAACAGTCTCTCATGTGGGAATGAATTATGAGATATTCCTAACATCAAACAAAAACACAAGCTGTCAGTGTTGATGTTTGTTATTAATCTAATGCAAAACACTATTACAAATGGACAGAGATTTTCCTGATCTTTCCATTCTCAGGTGATGTGTGTGTGAGCGTGTGTGTGTGTGTGTGTGTGTGTGTGTGTGTGTGAGCGTGATTTTGTGTTT
>NW_015548257.1:106506-107469 GCF_001515605.1 Sinocyclocheilus anshuiensis
TAAACACATTTCATTACACCAAATACACAAAATAATGTTCTTTTTAGCAGCATCATATGACCCCTTTAAATGCAAATTCATTCTCTGCCAGCAGGTTTTCGCCAGGAATATAGCTGTTTTCCCCGTAACCGCAGTAAACAAAGCAGCGCAGCACCTGACTTTGAAACAGTGTGAGAGTGTGTGTGTGTGTGTGTGTGTGTGTGAGATAATATAAAATATTATTATTTTTATTAATTAATTAATTAATTTTATTATTATTTACACAATTTTATTAAAATTTACACAATTATCATCAAACAATTATATTCATTTAGTAACAAATATATCTTAGTGTAGGCTATATCTTTAGAGTTTTATAATTCATTATCTTCTTGTCGATCCACCAGTTCACACTTACAACTGCGTGTTCATTCATTCATTCTCTGCCAGCAGGTGGCGCTTTTCGCCAGGAATATAGCCGTTTCCCTCATAACCGCAGTAAACAAAGCAGCGCAGCACCTGACTTTGAAACTTGCAGCGCTCATATTTAATCAATTGTTGAGGGGACAAATGGGTTGAAATTTGTATGCGTCGATCGTGAGAAAGATGCATTTCATTACACAACCTTGGAATTTGTTGTCGTGATTATTCATATAATGAGGTTTGGCCCATACAAATTACGGGAGTTTTACCAGAAGCGAATGTAGCAAACATATAGACTACTAAAATACGCCCAGTGGGATTTTTTTTTTTTTTTTAAATAGAAAGATTAAAAATACGGGAGAAATACGGGAAAATATTTAAAGGGGATGATAGCGGGATAGAATGGTAAAATACGGGAGAATCCCGGGAAAAACAGGAGGGTTGACAGGTATGGATGTAATAGATTTAATGCGAGTTCGGTTCGGGTCACGACTCGCGGTCTTTATGTCAAACGGTTCTGGTCTGGTACAGAATTAAATTAGTGCTGCTGTCAGATAATGG
>NW_015548257.1:107641-108166 GCF_001515605.1 Sinocyclocheilus anshuiensis
CCGTGCAGGCTTTAAACTGCTTTGCGTCTCTCCGTCAGATAACCCTGTGTGCGTGATGCGCCATTACAGGTAGCTATTTCCCTAAACCTCCACAGCTCGTATATTTTTCCGTCAAGTGGTGAGAACATGATTACGAAAACGATTATTTTTGATAATTATTATTTTATTTCAGTTAGTTTTTCCAATAACTGTAGTTAGTTTAGTTTTAGTTTTTTCAATTATTTTGACGGTTTTATTTTATTTCAGTTTACGAAATTGTTTTTTCATCAATCGTTTTAGTCTTAGTTTTAGTTTACGAAAATAACCTTGAGCGTGTGTGTGTGTGTGAGCATGTGTGTGTTCTCATTTTTACGAAACGATATTGATTCTTAAATCCCAAGAATCTATTAGTCTAGACTGTTTTCAGTTAATGGATGGAACATTGAAGGGCATCTCCCATCCAGTATATCGCAATAAGCATTGTGCTTTGGTACGTTTAATATGAAACAAAGTCTCAGATTTCAAATTCTGTCCGTTGTATTGCAG
>NW_015548257.1:111096-112016 GCF_001515605.1 Sinocyclocheilus anshuiensis
GTGTGTGTGTGAGAGAGTGTGAGTGTGTGTGTGTGTGTGTGTGTGTGTGTGTGTGAGTGTGTGAGTGTGAGCGCGTGTGTGTGTGTGTGTGTGTGTGAGAGTGCGAGTGTGAGAGAGTACGTACACTGATGAGGTTGTGTTCTGGAAGGCTGCAGGCGGCGATGTGATCCTGCAGGAGCTGCTGGGAGAAGTTCTGGTGCATCTGTGCTGCCTCATGCGCTTCCATGGAGTTCCCGCAAGCCTCGTTAAGATCTGGACAGACAGACACGTGACGTGAGCTTCTGATCAACACTTATAGTCAAACCAAAACTTATTCAGACACCTTCAACATTTCTCACATTATCACAGTTTATTCACTAGGGCTGGGTAAAAAAGATCGATTCTCTATTTTAATCGATTCTCATTTTTACGAAACGATATTGATTCTTAAATCCCAAGAATCTATTAGTCTAGACTGTTTTCAGTTAATGGATGGAACATTGAAGGGCATCTCCCATCCAGTATATCGCAATAAGCATTGTGCTTTGGTACGTTTAATATGAAACAAAGTCTCAGATTTCAAATTCTGTCCGTTGTATTGCAGTATTTAAACAATAAATGCCGTTTTGGCGCTGTTTAATGTGGAGTGACAGATCACTGTAGCACCTCGATCAACAGATGTGAACTGATCATCTCCTCCACATTAATACCAGTTTCAGCACAAAATAAACATGACTAAACATCCTTAATGTGGAGTGACAGATCGCTGTAGCGCCTCGATCAACAGACGTGAACTGATAGTCTCCTCCGCTTTATTACTAGTTTTAGCACAAAATAAACATGACTAAACATCCGAAGGTAAGTTAAAAGAAAGAGTACAACTTTACAATCCGTATCCTGTCTCGTGTAATCGCTCAATCAGTGTTTCAGCTGCGCAAAGA
>NW_015548257.1:113494-117604 GCF_001515605.1 Sinocyclocheilus anshuiensis
GTGTGTGTGTGTGTGTGTGAGAGAGAGAGTGTGTGTGTGTGTGTGTGTTGAACTGACCCTTGAGCAGAGCCGATGACCAGAGCTGCACAGACATGTCTGGGATCTTACTGGCCAGCTGCATCGCAGGAACCACCATGTTGTTGCTCTCCTGAACACAAACACACAGAACGACTGACAGCGCTTCTACAGGACGCTCCGTCTGAGCAAACGCTGAGGAAGAACCGAGAGTAAGTCTGAACGAGTGTGTGTGTGAGTGAGTGAGTGTGTGTGTGTGTGAGAGAGAGATTTACTCTGTGGTTCCCCAGCACGAAGAATATGTGTCCCAGCAGCACCAGAGAGCAGGCAGTCAGACGATTCAGATCCTCCGCATTCGACATCTTCAGCGTCTCGCGCAGGAAACGCCTGCAAACACACACACACACACATAATCATCAACATCACTGACACACACACACACAAACACAAACACACTCTCAGACACACACACACACACACACACGTAGGTCTGAGAACAGGAAAAAGAAACTCACTTGGCTTCATTGTAGCGTCCCTGGAAGAAGGACAGAAGGCCTCGGATGTAGAAGGCAGCGGCGCGCAGACAGTGAGAACTGGAAACAGCAGAAACATGAAACTTCAGTTTATAACAGCAGAGATGAAGGCGGGAAAAACTCCAGCACAAGAGTTTTATACAGTACAGACAGATTCAAAACAGCTTCACAGAAATAAACAACAGTGTCAATGCTGTAAATTCATCAATTCATGAGTCTCTGAGTAACATACAGTGGTGATTGATTACTGAATGAATCCCCAGTATTGAACAGTATTGAGCCAATGATTCAGCTGTTTGAATGAATCGGTTGAACGAATGATTCACTGAGACAGACACTTGCTGCCATCTACTGGCGCTTTTAGTTTCATATTTTCATTTCCGTTTAAAATAAATCACTTCAAATTTACTTTAATAGCCATTTATTATCTTTGTTTATGCTGAATCAAAATATTTATTTCAAAAGCTACTTTTTTGTAATGTGTTTTGTTGGTAATTTCTCAACCAAAATTGATGGGCGATTAATTTTTGTATCAATTAGATTAATTAATCGGCACACTGTGTGATTACTTGGATTAAAATCTGTAATCGCTTGACAGCCCTAATATATATATACACACATCTTGACTATTTCAGCTCCTCTTCCAATCAGAATCAGGAGAATCTGAATCTGTTTTATCAGTTGAATTGTTCTGAATCTTTAGTTTTGAATTGAAATGTTTTTACATGGATTCATTCATCTGTTATGAATCCTCTGCTAAAGTGACAGTATTTCAGTCAGTGTGTGTGTGTGTGAGAGAGAGAGAGTGTGTGTGTGTGTGAGAGAGAGAGTGTGTGTGTGTGTGTGTGAGAGAGCGTGTGTGTGTGTGTGTGAGAGAGTGTGTGTGTGTGTGTGAGAGAGAGAGAGTGTGTGTGTGTGTGGTGTGTGTGTGAGAGAGTGTGTGAGTGTGTGTGAGAGAGTGTGTGTGTGAGAGAGTGTTTGTGTGTGTGTGTGAGTGTGTGTGTGAGTAAGTGAGTGAGAGTGTGAGAGTGTGTGTGTGTGAGAGAGTGAGTGAGTGAGTGAGAGAGTGTGTGTGTGTGTGTGAGAGAGTATATATGTGTATCATCTGTGTTACCTGACGGGGAAGTTGTGGTCTGGGTTTATCCGCTCTAATAGATTGTAGAGCTGCACAAATGAAGACAGAAGAAGAACAACATGAGTCATTGATGATTACTGATGATGGTGATTATGTATTTTATGATGACTGACCTCCTGATGTCTGTTTCCCTCTCTGATGTACACACTCGCCAGGTTAGTGACGATGAACGTCCACAGCTCCTGATGGGAGGTGAGCTGCACACACACACACACACACACACACACACACACACACACACACACACACACACGAATGAGCTCAGCTCTGTCACGTCTGTAAGAACAGTGTGTTTGCGTGTCTCACCCGCAGCGCTGTAGTGAACTGGGCCTCAGCGTTATCCATACAGTTAACAGAGATGCAGTACAAACCCTGAAACACCAACACATCACATGAGCGACACATACAGCATCCGTCATCTCATCTGACCACATCAAAGCATCACGAAGACTGGATTTTACTGAAAAAAATAAAAGCATTCTTCATAGGGCTGCACGGTTAATCAAAATGAAAACCGAAAAATCACGATATGGCTTAGTGCAATGATTAAAACACAAAGGCTGTGATTTAATTCAACAAATATCTGCGCTGTGTGTTTCAGAGTGAAGAGTGTCGCGGTGTTCATTTACGCGTGAGCAGCACATGATCCAGTGTTCTGAGCAACTCATCCATCTGCGTCTGCTGTGAGTTTCAGACGCTTTAATGTGATTTAAAAACACAACACGTGCCAAACATCTGAGCACATATCAACTAAAGAGAGTCTTTAAGGGCTCAAAATAAAAGTCAAATGAAAATGAAAAAAAAAATCAAGACAGCCATAAATACTAGTGTTGCAATGTTGTACTAAAATAAATGTTGTAATGTGAACTAAATTATTATTAAACTAATTAATTATTTTACCGTGAAATTACAATAGCAATACTTCTTGTTTTATTTAGTAATTTGTATATTTTTAATAAGCAGTAATAATAATAAATTATTAATTGATGTTTTTATTTTTATGAAAATTACTAATAAACGATTATAGATTATCATTAGTATTTTAATGGCCATATTAATCTCATTACAACATTTTGGCCAAATTGTGCAGCCCTGTAAACAAGCACAGGAAAAATCACAATCTCATTTTTATCTGAAAAATTGCAAATTGATTTTCCCCCAAATCATGCTGCCCTTATTTCTTCATATAAAAGAGTTCACTCTTAGCTCGCATTCAGACAGCAGATATAATTGTTGATGTTTATTTACTAGTGTGTGCAGGACACTATAGTTTATGTAAGTGAGGAGAGCAAAATAAATTAAACGGTGTCATATTATACCCATAATTCTTCATACAGTGGACTACCGGATCAAAAATGATTCAGACACTTTGAGCTTAGCATGTTTTGCTGAAGTGTTTTTCTTTAATTGCTAACGTGATCTTTTTACACCACAGACTGAACAGAATGAAGCACTGCTTGGTGATTAGTTGAGCTAAATTGGTTTTATCAAATTGTGTTCTTAAATTTAACAGCTGACAGCTATTCAACCGAATTCATTACATACCTTTCTATCAAAGTTATCTGACATTATCAAGATGAGTTTGTTCTGACAGTTTAACTCTGAGCTCTTCTCATATTTTATTACCATTTTCTCAACTATAGCAAATAAACTGATAATGTGAGAAATGTTGAAGGTGTCTGAATAAATTTTGGTTTGACTGTGTGTGTTTGTGTGTGTGTGTGAGTGTCTGTGTGTCTGTGTCTCTGTGTGTGTGTGTGTGTCTGTGTGTGTGTGAGAGAATGTGTGTGTGTGTCTGTGTGTGTGTCTGTGTGTGTGTGTGTGTGAGTGTGTCTGTGTGAGAGAATGTGTGTGTGTGTGTGTGTCTGTGTGTGTGAGTGTGTCTGTGTGAGTGTGTGTCTGTGTGTGTCTGTGTGAGTGTGAGTGTGTGTCTGTGTGAGTGTGTGTGTGTGAGAGAGAGTGTGTGTCTGTGTGAGTGAGTGTGTGTGTGTGAGAGAGAGAGTGTGTGTCTGTGTGAGTGAGTGTGTGTGTGTGAGAGAGAGAGTGTGTGTCTGTGTGAGTGAGTGTGTGTGTGTGAGAGAGAGAGTGTGTGTCTGTGTGAGTGAGTGTGTGTGTGTGAGAGAGAGAGTGTGTGTCTGTGTGAGTGAGTGTGTGTGTGTGAGAGAGAGAGTGTGTGTCTGTGTGAGTGAGTGTGTGTGTGTGAGAGAGAGAGTGTGTGTCTGTGTGAGTGAGTGTGTGTGTGTGAGAGAGAGATGATTGTGATGTTGTGGAGTTTGGTCTCACCAGCAGCGTGTGGAGCTGAGCCGCGTGATTGGAGAAGAGCCGTGGAGACTGCTGACAGAGCTGACACACCTGAGAGATCTGACACACACACACACACACACACACACACACACACACACACACACACACACACACACACACACA
>NW_015548257.1:118626-123626 GCF_001515605.1 Sinocyclocheilus anshuiensis
ATTTAAGACATTTTAAGACTTTTTAAGGACCCGCGGACACCCTGTGAATAAATAATCTTTCCATTGATGTATGGTTTGTTAGGATAGGACAATATTTGGCCGAGATACAACTATTTGAAAATCTGGAATCTGAGGGTGCAAAAAAATCTAAATATTGAGAAAATCATCTTTAAAGTTGTTCAAATGAAGTTCTTAGCAATGCATATTACTAATCAAAAATTAAGTTTTGATATATTTACGGTAGGAAATTTACTAAATATCTTCATGGAACATGATCTTTACTTAATATCCTAATGATTTTTGGCATAAAAGAAAAATGTATAATTGTGACCCGTACAATGTATTGTTGGCTATTGCTACAAATATACCCCAGCGACTTAAGACTGCTTTTGCGCTGCAGGGACACATTTTTGCACAATTCAACGGTCTAATTTGTAATTCTATTCTAAAAAATTGTTGATGATCAATTTATATTTTGCATAAAGAAAATAAATCAACCAATGATCATGCAAAAATAAATTAAGTATTTAAACATAATAGCATTTATTAATAATAATAACGTTCTAGTTTTAATTCACTTTAAATCCATTTTAAAATGTTTATTGTTGTGATTATTTTTATGCTTATTTTAATTCCTTTTCATGTAAAGCACTTTGAGTTACCGTTGTGTATGAAAAGTGCTTTATAAATAAACTTGCCTTGCCTTATACTGATTTGTAGTTCAGACAGGATTATTTCTTCACGTTAAAATGATGGGAAATGCAACAGATTGTAATGTTCCTAAAAGCAGGCTTTATTTTTCAAGCACTTGAATGCGCTGGTGAAGGAGCATGAATGCGTGATGTGGCACATGCAGACGCTCACCAGGTAGACGAGGACACACATGTGCTCTTTGGGCAGCCAGTGGAAGAGATCGGCCGAGTTACTGGGCAGGATCTCATCGTCGTGGAGCGTGGAGATGGTCTGGATGCACTGCTGCAGCTGCTTCAGACACGGCTTCACGCTCTTCACCTGCACAGAACACAGCGCTAGGAGCCATTCATGCAAGAAGATGGGAGTGAACTTTTTAACTTGAGCGCAGTGTTTTTAGAAAGCCGTTTCATGCAAGAGATGCATCAGTCAAACACGTCCATGTTTACACAGAAAAAACAATGGAAAAGAAGTGCAATCGAATAAAAACTCCTGTGAAGAACTGCTACTGTATGTCTGATATTTTCATGTTTGCTTCACGGTGACGGACTGAAAGCTGCTGCTCATTGTTTTCACAGAACATTTATAGTTAATAATAATCTGCTGGTGTTACACCTTCAGTCGTTTTGACTTTGAACTACCTCGACTTTTGAGAACACAATGTACAGAAGAGTCAAATAAGAGACGGATGAGCTTCTAATATCTAAACGTTCTTGAATCAAGATGCATTTACATGACAAGCAAAATGGCTTAAGATATTAAGTCTTGTTTTCTAAAGGAAATAATCTAAATGTAGTTAGTTTTTGCTTAAAACGAGCAAAAATATCTGCCAATGGTCTTAATTCAAAGCTAAACAAGATTATTTTTCTTGCTAAAAATACTAAAAACTAACAACATTTTGATAATTTTTAGTCATTTTACCTTTAAAATAAAATCATCTTGATTCAAAAATGTTTAGATATTTATACTAGAAAACAAGACAAAAATACTAAGAAAGAAAATCATTTTTTGCAGTGTAACAATTTAACATTTACATAACGTTCACACTTGGAATGGAGTTTTCTTTAAGTAGAGGGTTAATAAAGAAAAAGTTACTTGAATCATGTTGTAGTTACATTTACAGTTGACTAGATAAACATCGTAAAAAATTGAGAATCGGTCCAACGTTCTGAGATTATTTTTTTTGCCATATCGTCCCGCCCTAGATCAAACAGTCCAACACAATGTACAGAAGAGTTAAATAAGAGACGGATGAGCTCTAACAGAGGAGAAGCGTGTGGCGCTCACCTGTCCGGCGTCCAGGTAATGCGTGACCTGCAGCACCAGGAAGAACACACGCAGCGACTCCTTCTGGATGGGGTTTCCCTGCCAGGTTTCCACGATCTGTCCGCAGAGAGTCAGGAGCGGATGAACCTCCTGCAGCTTGCGCTCCATCAGCAGCAGCTACAGACAGCAGAAGAGCAGACCAATCAAAGATTCAGAGAAGATCTGCCGAGCCCACAACACTGCGGTATTATCACCTCACAGTTCTGCTCCGGACAAGCGTTAGTAAAGCCTCGCATTCTCCCTCAATCAGCAGAAAAACAACAAGACATTATTTTACATCAAATCCTGATTTCAAGGTTACAGAAGCAAATGCAAACATGAGCCAAAATGACATGTTGTGGGGGAAAAAAGCTTATTTTGCTCATTTTGTGACGTTCTTTGACATTAAATTGAGTACTTAAATTTGTCCACTCTTTCGCAGACTAAGTTAAATGATTCGTTTTGAATATCTATTTCTGAAGCTGTCGTCATTTTACTGCTTTTCTTGTTTTGATCATTAAAAGTCATTAAAGCTGATACAAATATATCATTTGAAAGATTATTATTTTTGTAAAAAAACTGTGATAGAAAGTTTGTACTGATGTTTTGAACGCAGCATCATCTGTGGACTTTTTTGCAAATCAACAGAATTTTCTCTTCAAGATACAGGACGAAATAGATGAATAAATGAGTGTTTTACAACTCGGCCTGCAAACACTGCAGTGACGTCATCACTGTTAGAGCTGCAAAACACTGGAAAAACCTGACACTGAAACATTTTTCTGCAATATATTGTGATATGAACAAAATACAGGAGTTTCCAACAGATATCTGACCTGTATTTGGAAAGAATTAAACATTTTTAGCATGAAATCCTGCAAAATTTGGGAAAAAACTTGAAAAATGTGGGCGTTCATACTTGGGTTTATTTTTAGAAAAAACAACTCAAGCCTCTTTCAGTAGCCATAAAAAAACTCTTTCTACTTGAGTTTCATAGGACGCATTCTCCCTGTTTATAACCAATTCAATATGCCTATAAAATAATAACTGTCGTGGTTTTACTGCGATTATTGATTATAATATTGAGATTTTTGTGATAAAAATGTGTCCCTGGAGCACAAAAGCAGTCTTAAGTCGCTGGGGTATATTTGTAGCAATAGCCAACAATACATTGTATGGGTCAAAATTATACATTTCTCTTTTATGCCAAAAATCATTAGGATATTAAGTAAAGATCATGTTTCATGAAGATATTTAGTAAATCTCCTACCGTAAATATATCAACACTTAATTTTTGATTAGTAATATGCATTGCTAAGAACTTAATTTGAACAACTTTAAAGATGATTTTCTCAATATTTAGATTTTTTTGCACCCTCAGATTCCAGATTTTCAAATAGTTGTATCTCAGCCAAATATTGTCCTATCCTAACAAACCATACATCAATGGAATGATTATTTATTCAGCTTTCAGATGATGTATTAATCTCAGTTTCAAAACATTTACCCTTATGACTGGTTTTGTGCTCCAGGGTCACAAATGAGTAATAAAAACTATTTTATTTATATTTCCTTTACAAGACACAGAGTGATGTTACTCACCATGCCTTTGCTCAACAGGAAGAGAGCTCTGTGAAAATGACCAGCAGAGTGACGACATTAACATCTGTGTGAAATTAAACATTCATACATCACAGTAACTAATTGATGTGAAGTTATGAGATACCTGGTGTATTCGGATCCCACGACTCTGGCGTATTCCGCGCCGACCCCCAGCAGATCACAGGCCGACACCAGATCCTTCTCCAGCGTGTGCAGCTGCTGCAGCAGAACAACATCCAGCACATCATCATCACAGACTGGCTTGTTTTGAGTCTGATTCTTTTATTAAACTCAGGAATTCAGCATGAATGTGCTTCGGACTGTAACGATGCACTAACGAGTGTGTGTGTGTGAGAGTGAGTGTGAGTGTATAGTGTGTGTGTGTGAGAGTGTGTGTGAGTGAGTGTGTGAGAGAGAGAGTGTGTGTGTGAGTGAGTGTGTGAGAGAGAGAGTGTGTTTGTGAGTGCGTGTGAGTGAGTGAGTGAGTGAGTGTGAGTGAGTGAGTGAGTGTGAGTGCGTGTGAGTGAGTGTGTGTGTGTGTGAGAGATTGAGTGAGTGAGTGAGTGCGTGCGAGTGAGTGCGTGCGTGTGAGTGCGTGTGTGTGTGTGTGTGAGTGTGTGTGTGTGTGTGTGTGTGAGAGTGTATTGTGAGAGTGTGCGTGAGAGTGTGCGTGAGAGTGTGCGTGAGTGTATTGTGTGAGTGAGTGAGTGAGTGAGTGAGTGTGTGTGAGAGTGTGTGTGAGAGTGTATTGTGAATGAGTGAGTGAGTGAGTGAGTGTGAGTGTGTGTGAGTGTGTGTGAGAGTGTGTGTGAGTGTATTGTGAGTGAGTGAGTGAGTGTGTGAGTGTGTGTGTGAGAGAACTTTTTATATATTTTTTTATAAATAACTATTATTCACAGTTAATTATATATTATAAAATATAAATACAGTGGTGGCCAAAATTATTAGATTATTAAACATTATTTTAAACATTACTCACTTTTTTCAAAGATAGTCATGTTATTTTATTACTTTGACTTAAAACGTATTTTTAAATATTTTGCTAGATGCGCCCTCTTGTGGCCTCAGGAGAGAAGCCAAAAGCTTTTTTCCCTCTAACTGAAATGATGCCTTTTAAATTCGAATATTGATAATATTTAAGTACAAAATTTGAATTTAGTTTTTCAGCCATTTTGACAGCTCTAGTATACACAGCGTACGTGTGATCGCGAATCTCAACAGTGAAAGCAAAAAGCGAGTGCACATTCAAAAGTGATTTTAATTCCCCGCATATTAATAACGGCTCCCTGATGCCACAATTTATATACAGTATAATTACCCAACGATATTTGCGAGAGAAAGCATTGAAATATATTTTCCCTCCCATCTCGTATTTATTCCCTTCAGGGGTTCCGTAGTACACG
>NW_015548257.1:128118-128293 GCF_001515605.1 Sinocyclocheilus anshuiensis
CACACATCACCCATCACGCACACACATCACCCATCACAAACACACATCACGCACACATCGCAAGCACGCACACACCACGCACACACATCATCCATCACACGCACATCACCCATCACGCACATCACCCATCACGCACATCACACATCACGCACATCACGCACACACACACACACAC
>NW_015548257.1:128303-131423 GCF_001515605.1 Sinocyclocheilus anshuiensis
ACACGCACACACACCACCCATCACGCACACGAACACATCATGCACGCACACACACACACACACATATCACGCACACACACACACACACATATCACGCACGCGCACCCATCAAGCACGCGCACCCATCACGCACGCGCACACATCACGCACGCGCACACATCACGCACACGCACACATCACGCACGCGCACACATCACACACGCGCACACATCACACACGCGCACACACACACACCCATCACGCACGCGCACACATCACGCACGTGCACACATCACGCACGCGCGCACACACACACACACACACACACACACAATCAGCACTAGAGTGGTCAAAATGGCTGAAACACTAAATTCGAATTTTTTACTTAAATATTATCAATATTCAAATTATATTCGAATTTAAAAGGCATAAGTGTGTGCGCGTGTGTGTGTGCGTGCGAATGTGTGGTGTGTGTGTGTGTGTGTGCGGGTGTGTGTGGTGTGTGCGCGCGCGCGTGTGTGTGTGGTGTGTGCGCGCGTGTGTGTGTGTCTCTCCACCTGTGGACGGGGTTTTTGATGCCCTGTCCATCTGAGCCCAGACCATCGCCCTCCTTCCAGCCCATCTTCATCAGCATCTTGAAGCCGATGTTCTCCACCGTCAGCTTGAACTCCTTGTACTCGGAGTAATCTGGATCTCTGCCCTCCTGCACATCAGACAGGAAATACACACACGTCACACCGCTGCTTCCGGTCTCATTTAGCAGACGCTTTTATCCAAAGAGGAACAAAAGCAATTCGTCCAATTCACATTTTACAGTTATTTATTTAGCAGACGCAGAACTGCAAGTATGACTGTTTTCAAACAGGTTCTGTGGGTGTCAGGTCACATGACGTGATCAGTCTCACCTTCAGAGCTTTAAACGTCTCCATGAACTTCTCCAGCTCATCCGGAGGCAGGAAGTCACCAATGAAGTGCTTCCCTTTGCCCATGTCCGTCAGCTGCTCCGCCCACTCTGTGACACACACACACACATCACATGTGTGTCATATAAACCCTCACATCATGAATGTGTATTCAGTCACTGTGTGACCTCTGACCTCGGGTCTTCTCCATCTCCATCTGTCTGAGCCGATGCTCCCAGGTTCCGTCCTCAGGATCCAGCTCCTCATCGCTGTCGTACTCGTGCTGGTGGTTTTTGATGGTTTTCTCCCACAACAGCTGCATGTCCTGCATCGCACGCTTGTGCTTCATGATCATGTCGAACATCTCCTGCATCTGATGCACACACACACATTCATACATGCTGTTCTTACACTCATGTTAAGTGCTATATTACTCTAGGGGTGTGCGATATTGACAAAAAATAATCTCAATATTTTCTGTGATTTTATCGATAACGATAATTAGAGTGTGTTATTGTGCTGGTATCTTAAGGACTGCCGTGGACAGCTGACTCCTAAAGTGTTTAATATTCTTCATATTCTGTGTGATCAGTTCACACTGATAGAAATTAATCTTTTTCAATAAGTTTAAACTGATTTGTACATTTTATGGGCATTTTTACCTTTATAAAGCCATTCTTTCTAAAAGTGTCCATTATCTTTTGAGTCAAATTCTTACATTTAATCAGTGATTTAGAATAATAAGACATTTGGGCTGTTAGCAAGCAAATTAAATCAGTATTAATAAAATTCATCTTTGCAGTGCAGAGGAAACACAGAAGCTGCGTCTGAAGAGGCATTTAGATGTGTTTACACACAAGACATGAATGCATTTAACCTGCAGTTACTAATGCATAAATAATGTTTTGATATATTAAACAAACATTGAATACTGATATATGAAATTATTTAAATAATAAAAGATACTATAAAAGTTAAATTAAAACCGCCAGCAAGTCACTGTTAATAAGTGAGTCACTGCGAATGAACCGAATCATTTAAACGGTTGATTCATTCAGGAACGAATCACCGTCATGTTGCTCAGACACACAAAACAGTGCTGTAGCTGTGTTTGGAATTATTTCTGTTGTAGAAATAGTGCAGAAACATTTTCTGGCCCCATGTCTTGAATTTGTGATCATTTTAAATGTATTTTAATAGACTGAGTCATGCACTTAAAGAACGCAGTCTAATATACGCACACTAGTCTAGACTTCAACAACTGAAGTCAACAATTAAAATAACAATTACGATATTATCACAGACGATATATCGCACACCCCTATATTACTCTATAATCTCAGCTGCTTGATTGTTTATATCGTCACAAATGTAACTATCATCCTCCAGCTCTAATCTGATCAATGCGACTAAGGCATGACGATATTATGATATAAACAATAAAACAAATAATTATGATAAATATTGACATCATGATTTTATGTAAAGCTGCTTTAAAACAATGTGTATTGTGAAAAAAGTGCTATATAAATTAAATTTACTTTAAATTTTTTATGAGAGAATCATTGCAGGGTAAAAGGAGGTGAAAATGGTGAAGAACTTCCTTTTAACGTACAAACTAGACTCTAAATTTCCTGGAAATCATATTTATGAATCTCTTTATAATTACATGTGTTTTACTTTCAGTTTCAGCACTAGTTCATTTCAATGTTATGGCATGTGACTCTTAACGACATGATTGACAGTTTACGGGGTTTATGGGTAATGTGTGTGTGTTCGTACTTCCTGTTGTTCTTTGAGTTGTTTCTTCTGTTCGTCTGACAGCTCTGTCACACCCACCAGACCCACCGGCTTCCCCTTCTTATATCCCAGACTGCTCAGCTCCTGATCTACACACACACACACACACACACACACACACACACACACACACACACACAGAGTACAAATGAGGACAAATTATGAATAAAGACGTAAAAGAGTGTGATTCTGTGTGTGTGCGTGATTTTGTGTGAATGTATGTGTATCCGTGTGTGATTGTGTGTGTGTGTGTTTGTGTGCGCGTTTTTGTGACAAATGAGGACATAAATTTGTATAATGACAAAGGTATGACATAGGTATTACAAGGAGAAGGTGACTTTTCAGGACATTACCCCATGTCCCCACTTTTCAAAACGCTTATAAATCACACAGAATGGAGTGTATTGAAAATCTGAAATAGCACAAAGTTTCCTGTGAG
>NW_015548257.1:131753-132010 GCF_001515605.1 Sinocyclocheilus anshuiensis
TCAAATCATCCTAAAATAAAATCTATAGATATAAAACAGTTCAAGCATATAACAATGTTTAGATGTTAAAGATGTTAAACTGTGCGCTGTATCCAATAGTTTGTGCGGAGAGTGGAAGCTGAAGCGCGCTTTGCAGGACATAGAGACGCCAGCGCGATCACTTGTGTTTTTTTTCAGTGGATACACTGTCATTTTTGCTCATAAAGGTAAGAGTAATACATCATTCGTAACTGTAAAGGGTCTACTTTTATTTTGTG
>NW_015548257.1:133078-133435 GCF_001515605.1 Sinocyclocheilus anshuiensis
AGAGTGTGTGAGTGTGTGTGAGAGTGTGTGAGTGTGTGAGTGAGTGTGTGTGTGTGTGTGAGAGTGTGTCCGTGTGTGTGTGTGAGTGAGTGTGTGTGTGTGAGTGTGTCCGTGTGTGAGTGTCCGTGTGTGAGTGAGTGTGTGTGTGTGTGAGAGAGTGTGTCCGTGTGTGTGTGTGAGTGAGTGTGTGTGTGTGAGTGTGTGAGTGTCCGTGTGTGAGTGTCCGTGTGTGAGTGTCCGTGTGTGAGTGTCCGTGAGTGAGTGAGTGTGTGTGTGTGTGTGTGTGTGAGAGAGAGTGTGTGGGTGTGTGTGGGTGGGTGTGTGTGAGAGAGAGTGTGTGAGAGAGTGTGTGTGTGT
>NW_015548257.1:133550-135027 GCF_001515605.1 Sinocyclocheilus anshuiensis
GTGTCCGTGTGTGAGTGTGTGTCCGTGTGTGAGTGTGTGTCCGTGTGTGAGTGTGTGTCCGTGTGTGAGTGTGTGTCCGTGTGTGAGTGTGTGTCCGTGTGTGAGTGTGTGTCCGTGTGTGAGTGTGTGTCCGTGTGTGAGTGTGTGTCCGTGTGTGAGTGTGTGTCCGTGTGTGAGTGTGTGTCCGTGTGTGAGTGTGTGTCCGTGTGTGAGTGTGTGTCCGTGTGTGAGTGTGTGTGTGTGAGTACCTGTCAGTGCAGGAGTGCTGGATCCGGCCGCTGGAGCAGCAGGGCTGATAAGCGTTGGCGTGGGCAGCTCCACTTTATCATCCTCGGCTCCCCAGCGGCTCTTCCTCTTCCTCTTGGCGGCGGTGTGTGTGTGTTCCTGTGAGACGGCCGTCTGCGATTCGCTGCTGCTCTTATCCTGACGGAACTCGTCCACTTTAGCCTTATAGAAGCGATGAGCCGCGCTCTGATAGTCATACAGGAAACTGAGAAAGAGCAAAAAACATCATCTTCTGTTTATCAGTGCCTCCCTGTTCTAGACAACGTCTTTAATCACTTTCTGGTGAGTTTAATATCCATGTTAAATATAGTGCATTGTGGGTGTTTGACACAGGTGAATGCCACAGGCCTTCTTCTCAGTTTCTCCAGTCACAGACGGTCTGGTTTGATTAAATCTCCTTTAGGAGCATCTCACCTGAAGGCAGGATTGTCTCGGTTGTGTTGAGCAGCCATGATCTCCACCTCCGTGCCGCCGTCCGCCACGAAGCGCGCCAGTTTCTCCGCCACCTTCCTGGTGCTGTCATCCACTGAGGAGGAGACTTTAAGCAGTCTATCAGAACCAGCAGCTCAAACTAAACAAGCTCCATTATGAGTGAGTGTACTGCAGCAGAGAGAGAGCTGGATGGGGTTTGGGAAGAGCACAATGACGCCTGACGGACTCACACACACTCTCACTCACACACACACACACACACACACACACAGGACACACACAGGCCACACACTCACACAGGACACACACTCACACAGGACACACACTCACACAGGACACACACTCACACAGGACACAAACACACACAGGACACAAACACACACAGGACACAAACACACACAGGACACAAACACACACACACACTCTCACGGACACACAGGACACACACACACACGTCTGAGACGCTCTGCTGCAGCTGGATGTGTGTCTGCTCATGTGCACACTACACTACTGAACGCACATCTACAGATGACGGATGAGGCGTGTCCATTGATGCAAACAATTAATCGCAATTAATTGCATCCAAAATAAATGTTCTTGTTTGCACAATATATGTGTGTGCTGTGTATATTTGTTATGTATATACAGTTGTGCTCATAAGATTACATACCCCTTGCAGAATATGCAAATATGTTAATAATTTTAACTAAATAAGAGAGAGCTCATGAAAATTGCATGTTATTTTTTATTTAGTACTGTC
>NW_015548257.1:135847-142088 GCF_001515605.1 Sinocyclocheilus anshuiensis
CACACACTCACACAGGACACACACTCACACAGGACACACACTCACACAGGACACACACTCACACAGGACACACACTCACACAGGACACACACTCACACAGGACACACACTCACACAGGACACACACTCACACAGGACACACACTCACACAGGACACAAACACACACAGGACACAAACACACACAGGACACAAACACACACACACACTCTCACGGACACACAGGACACACACACACACGTCTGAGACGCTCTGCTGCAGCTGGATGTGTGTCTGCTCATGTGCACACTACACTACTGAACGCACATCTACAGATGACGGATGAGGCGTGTCCATTGATGCAAACAATTAATCGCAATTAATTGCATCCAAAATAAATGTTCTTGTTTGCACAATATATGTGTGTGCTGTGTATATTTGTTATGTATATACAGTTGTGCTCATAAGATTACATACCCCTTGCAGAATATGCAAATATGTTAATAATTTTAACTAAATAAGAGTGATCATGAAAATTGCATGTTATTTTTATTTAGTACTCTCCTGAATAAGTTATTTCACATAGCAGATGTTTATATATTCTCCACAAGACAAAATAATAACTGAATTTATAAAAATAACCCCCTTCAAAAGTTTACATACCCTTGAATCTTAATACTGTGTGTAATTTCCTGGATGATCCACGACAGTTTTTATATTTGGTGATAGTTGTTCATGAGTCCCTTGTTTGTCCTGAACAGTTCAACTGCCTGCTGTTCTTCAGAAAAATCCTCCAGCTCCTGCAGATTCTTCAGTTTTCCAGCATCTTCTGCATATTTGAACCCTTTCCAGCAGTGACTGATTTTGAGATCCATCTTTTAACACTGAGGACAACTGAGGGACTCATACTTAATTACAAAAGGTGAAAACATGTTCTGATGCTCAAGAAGGCAACACAATGCATTAAGAGCGGGGGGGGTAAACTTTTGAACAGGATGATGATGTGTACATTTTTCTTATTTTGTTTAAAGATCATATTTTTTTCATTTGGTACTGCACTTAAGAAGCTACATAAATACTTGCATGTTTCCCAGAAGAAAAAACAAGTACAATTTACCCTGATTATCCAATTTAAAAAGTTTACACTTTGCTTAATGCATTGTGTTGCCTTCTTGAGCATCAGTAAATGTTTTCACCTTTTGTAATGGTTATGTACGAGTCCCCCAACTGTCCTCCATGTGAAAAGATGGATCTCAAAATCAGTCACTTTTGGAAAGGGTTCAAACATGCAGAAGAAGCTGGAAAACTGAAGAATGTGCAGGAGCTGGGGGATTTTTCTGAAGAACAGCAGGCAGTTTAACTTATCCTTATTTCACTGTTTATAGGTATTTGAAGTATATTGTATGTACTCGCCTATAAACAGTGAAATAAGCATGTATTTGACCGAAATTCCAGAATCGTATCAAGCTGAGTATCTAGCACAGTGAATGTTTACGGTTATCAACCAATGGAATATTACATTTTATTCTTTCTGACAACAAATCACGTAAATCACAACTTCATAAGTGGGTAATAGGAAAGTTTCTGATAGTGAAGACATCAGAGAAGCGCTCTCGCTCAGCACAGAGGAGTGCATCATTTTGTTAACTTTGTAGTTTATTATTTTGAGTCTTTGGGACACGGTGACACACGACTCTCTCACAATATATTGCTTAACAGATTAATCAATTTTGCCGCTCAGAAATGTTCACGCAATCATGCTGCACGTATCAGAAGAACCGCGCTTTGGCCCACCTCTTCCAACCGAGCCAGAGACAGCTAAATGAACCGGAGCGGTCACACTACTCAAACGAACCGGGCTTTGGGGGTCAAATGTGCTCTAATCCTTGTTTAATATTGACTAAACATTTAATTCGAATGTCCACTTAATCTTTAATATTTGGCCATTTCTTTAGGACAGAAATGCTATAGCCACTGCAATTTGTTGAATATGTGGATATCAAAACGTTTAAACTCAGAGCGAGGGTTTGAGCTTTCATTTTGAAATCGCGATGAACATATTGAGAAAGATACTGATGTGTTCTCCTGTGTTTGCGTAGGTTCATAAATGATTTACTTCACAAATCTGATGAAATGGCGCACGATGCGTTCCCAGACAAACGTTATAATAAACCCAAACACACAACAACATGCAGAGATGAGTTTGAGACGCTCCACAGATGTAAATGATAACAGTTTGTGCGGAGCAGCGTTTACTGTGACACGCACATAAATAATTAAAGCACATTTATTAAACCTGCATCGCATATACTTATTTAATTGAATTGTAGCGTTTGTGAATTCACAATAGAATTATGCTTTATTATGATTTTTCATGCAGCCTTGGAAAACGGTCTAATAATGCGTTTCATGGATTCTCGTCTGTGAAATGAGCCACTTCTGGTTTTTAGTCGATTACTCGACGCGGGCAAAATGAAATCGAGGATTTTTTTTTAATCGAATACTCGAATAGAATGGAGGAATCGTTGCAGCCCTGGTTGTGTGTTTGTTAAACGTGTTTCTCACCATCGGTCTGATGCGACGCGTCTCGTCTGATCTCCGCCACTCTCCTTCTGTAGTACAGAAACTCCTTACTGCTCTTCTCAAACAAGAACCTGCGCAGGAGAGAGTCAGTGCTGGAAGATCTGGACTCAACACAGAAAACAACGAGCTACAAGTGACAGATGAGGAACTTACGAGAAGACGGGATCGTCTCTGTAGTCCTCCATGGCCTTCTTCTCCAGCTCAGCACCGCCTTCGGCGACAAACGAGGCCATCTTATCGATGACGAGACGCAGATCTCCGTCCTCTGGGGGGGAAACTTTAAGCAGGCTATGAGAACGCCAGCATAACGCAAACACTGTACACAGCACATCTGATAATCTGACGGACATACAGTCACACGATGAGCGGAGTGAGCAGCGGACCGCTTATTCATCATGATCTTAAAGCTAAACCTGAGCCTTTCTAGTCTTTCATCAGCACTGGAGCTGCACTTCATATTTTGATACTGTTACGTACATACAGTGCAGCACAGACTCGTTAATAAGCATTGCTGCTTAATCACAGACATTTACAAGTTTGTTTCTTACACTACAATGGATTGTAGGTAAATATCACCATGCATACTATTTTTTTTAATTGATAAATAAAGTTTAATGGAGTATGTTTTAAAAGAAAATACTATTTGTGACTCGGGACCACAAAACCAGTCATAAGGGTAAATTTTGTGAAATTGAGATTTATACATAGTCTTTATGTTTCAATATTTCATTCAATTCCATGTGTTACTTGCCATTTCTGAGTGAGTTTTCATTGCAGCTGTCTTGTTGTTTTTTGTTTATTAAAGTAGCTTGCTACTGTTTGAGAAACGACTGCAAATGATTCAGTGTGCGAGTGCACTGCCCAAATGAATCAAACCTGAATCGCAAACAATTTCAGAACTCTTTGCAAACCTGTTTGATCAAAAGAGTGATTCATTTGCCATTTCTAAACAACCAATAGAAAACAAACAAGACACGACTGCTGAAATAATAACAGAGAAAAATTATTCTCAGGTCAGTATACATAAATCTCTGAGCTTTATCAATTATATTTTCATAATAGTTTTACTTCACATGTCAGATTTGAATGCCTGCTGGCACTAATTATTCAGGACTCATAGTCATAGCTAAACAGAAGTAGCAACAGAGCTTTTCTTCTGTATTATGACGCATATTTGATTGAAACTAAGAATCAATGCAGGGCGGGACTTGGTTCTCATTGATTGGATGTTGAGATGTGGGCGTGGCTCTCAAAAGTGTATGCAGATGAGCGAGAGCTGCAGGGGCGGAGTTTAAGAGACTAAACGATTGGAGAAATCCTGCATACGTCACCAGAGAGTAGATCCAGTTATGAGGATTTGATTAAACATTACGAGCTCACAGCATAAAAAAAAATGGACCGTTTACAATAAGATCTATAACATGCATTTATAATACAAATAGGGTGAATTTCCACTTCATGCTGACTTAATAAACTAATTAATGTGGGTCTGCTCCTCACACAACTCATCATGTGACTTCAGAAGCCAATAGTGCAAATCATACGGATTGTTATGAATATTTATGGTGCTTTTGGAGCTTCACGGTATCAATAACAATCCACATCCCTCTTGTGTAAAAGAGCAGCGAGAACATGCTGCTAAACGTCTCCTTTCATGAGTTTGACTGATGGGTGAACTAGTCCTTTAGTTAGTCACGTTAACTCAACCAGAGGAAGAATGCTGGTCAACAGGCCTTTAGATGAACGTTCCCTGGTCAAAACGTGGAGAGTGCGATACCTTTGACCTCCAGGTAGTCTGCATCATCGTCCTCCTCCTCTTCATCATCGGGGGAGCTGAACACACTGGGTCGGGCCGCGGGCAGCGCTGTCTTCTTGGACGGAGAGTAGTTCTTGAACTGATTGATCATGCTGCTGACCCCCAGACCGGGCCGCTTTCCGATCAGAACGCTCCTCTTCTGAGCCTGACCTCCGGCTGAGGGCGGGCTCTGAGTGCTGGGGGCGGAGCTGGCCGATCCTACAGGAAATGACATCAGCACAAGAGCTGCATGACAGTCCAAACAGAGCAGATCACATGGTGCATCACCACAAGGTTGTAATTACAGTTGAGGCCAAAGGTTTTCACCCCCCGGCTCTTAATGCATGGTTTCTGCTTCTGGAGCATCAGCGAGCGTTTGAACCTTCTGTAATAGTTGCATATGAGTCCCTCAGTTGTAATCAGTGTGAAAAGATCTCAAAATCATACAGTCACTGCTGGAAAGGGTTAAAAAAACACAAAAATGCTGCAAAACCACAGAATTTGTGGGAGCTGGGGGTTTTTCTGAAGAACAGCAGGCAGTTTAACTGTTCAGGACAAACAAGGGACTCATGAACAACTATCACTAAACAAAACACACAGCTCAGCTAACAACACAGTATTAAGAAACTTTTGAACGGGGTTATTTTTATTAATACAACTATTATTTTCTCTTGTGGACTATATGTACACATCTTTTAAGTGAAATATCTTATTCAGGTCAGTCCTAAATAAACAATAACATGCATTTTGTATGATCCCTCTTATTTTGGTAAAATAATTAACATTTTGCAGATTCTGAAAGGGGGGTGTAAACTTTTGACCTCAACTGTACAAGCGGGAAACGTGGGGCTTTCTTTAAGCCCAGAGTTTGGTTCACATCAGTGAGAAAACTACAATCCAGCTGAATTACAGCCTCATTAATGCACTATTATTTCACTTTTCACTTCAGCAGAAGTACAAGCGCTCATGTTATAGTGACACAAGACCAGGGGTATAACTATAATTAGATGGAGTGTGCAGGTTTAGGATTTTCGTATCAGCTGGCTCACAAAACCTTTCATGTTCATCATATTCTGTGCAGTGATCAGTTGACAACCTAACCTTAATTAGATGCATCAGATTCTGACATTTGATCTATATATTCAGTTAGAATAATGAGAAACTATAGACTGTCATCAATCAGATGAAATTAGTAAACAAAACCCTTGTTTGCTCTGCAGAAGTGGCACAGATGCTGCGTCTAACGCCACATTTACACTGCAATTACACAATGCTATGCATAGGGCTGGGTATCGAGTTCGATACTTTTTAGGCACCGACCGAATTGCCTCGATACCATCGAGTATCGAAAAACGTCTTGTCGTTCGGTACCAAATTTCGATACCTAAGGGGTTAATCTCATCAGCGTCAGTGAGCCAATAAGCCTGCAGCACTGGCCGGTGTGTTCGACTAGAAGAGGTGCGGCGCAGATCGATCATCCGCGAGAGCGAGTCGAAAGCGCACGGAGCAGTCTGCTCTCTTTAGCTCTCGTGGTACTGTAATACCACCAGTATAGAGTAGCGCGGAGCTGCGTGGAGCTCCGATCATATGCAGATGTCCGTTCATACTAACGTTACACGACCGAAAGACAATAAATAAGATTTATATTCCGCTTTTACTCAAAACTCACTTTAAACCACCATCGAGTGTTTGTAATAACTTCCGATACCCGTCTAACAGGGCCGGATTTACGCATTGCTCAAGACATTGAGCAAATAAATATAACAAACAATAGGGTAAAAAATGACAAACTATTTCCATGTCTTCCACCTTTTTTATGTAGGCTACGGAAATCACGCTTTCTTTCTCCCAGTCTCTCTCACAGACGCACACACAGTGCAGACACGC
>NW_015548257.1:143057-143794 GCF_001515605.1 Sinocyclocheilus anshuiensis
CTGACTCTGAGTCAGAGCAGCGATCATGGAAGAGAGAACACAGGCAGACAGCGCTGGAAGCTGCTAATGCTCATCAGTAAATCAGTGGAAAATAAATAGAAATCATGATTCTGTCTGAGCTATGCGTTTTAAAACGAACACTAACTAGTGTAAATGTAGCCTAACAGATGTGTAAACTGAAGACTATTTGAGCTTTATTAACTATTTTGCACTGATTTATTGTGTTGGTTACATTTTGTACCTTTGTGCAGTGGCTCAGGAGATGAGTCTTTGAGTTTGTATAAACATCAACAAGCTGAAAAATACAACCAAAGTTTTTTTTTTTAGATAATGTAATCTTGTTAAAATTTATTTCATAAAATTGGTATCGAAAAAAGTATCGTTCAGGAACCGGTATCGAAGTCAAGGTATCGGTATCGATATCGAAACATTTTGAACGATACCCAGCCCTAACTATGCATAATAATATTAAATGCATAAATAATACTAAACATTAGTATTAATGTTTTAAAAATAATACTTTAAATATTGAAAGATCAAATAACTTAAATTAAATTATGATTTAAATATGAAACTAAAAGGGAGTTAAATGTCTTAAAGGTCTCATATTGTACACCTTTCTGGGGTTTTATTTGAGGTTTTGATGTCCTTAAGAATATATATTTGCAGTATAAGTACCAAAAACCATCTCAATATATTTTTACAGCTCCTCTCTCAGGAGCTCTGCAAAGAACAGG
>NW_015548257.1:144789-154472 GCF_001515605.1 Sinocyclocheilus anshuiensis
GTGAGTTTGTCTTTACTATACACGTTAGATGTGATCACCTCATAGTAACAATCCTGTCAGATCGTCCATCCTTTGAGTGAGAGTGTAACGTTACTGGTCGGCCGATCTGGTTTCGTGGTTAAAGTTAACCTTTTCGACATGTTTCCGCAATGTTGTCTGGGGTTTGGCTAAAGGAGAGTGGGCCGGTGGGCGGTGCTCGGGGGGGTGACTGAAGGCGGTGACTGTGTAGTTCTGACGTCAACTTTTTACGGAAGTCACAATGGTTCGTGAAAAATCACAGCTACTTTAAGCAGGCTGTGTGAATTTTACTGTGGACTGACTGTTTTGAAACTTATATGGTAGTTACATAGAACCTAGACCTCAGTTATCATGAAAAAATGATAGAAAAATTTCAGTTTTGACAATATGGGACCTTTAATAAGTGAGTCATTCATTCAACTGATTCGTTCAAACGACTGAGTCACTGTCTGTATGAATGAGTCATTGATTTGTTCAAAACACTGATTCATTCCGGAATGAAAAGCTGTAACGACTTTGTTTAGAGCTGTTTTCATTGGTGAAATTGAGCAAAAACTTACAGTATTTTTCTAAAATGTAACAGTATATTAACTTCTTGTTTATTGAACTGTAAAACTAATACATTTGCAGTCGTGCAGATACTGTTGAACTATGAGTCAAAGCAAACGAACACCCGTGACGTGTGAGAGAAACAAACCTTCATCAGCGCTGGATTTCTCTCGCTGCATCTTCAGGAACTGCTGCAGGAAACTGCCGTCGTTCACAAACTTGTTTGATGAGGATGAGGAGGAGGAGGAGGAGGATGATGATGAAGATGCCTCTGAGGGAGGAGAACTGACACACACACACAGAGAGAGATCAACACACACACAGATCACGTCTGTTCTGCTGTACTGATGATCAGAGCCGTGCGTCACCTGCTGGATTGGTTCAGGTTCTGGTTCTGGTTCTGGACGGGCTTCTGCTTCTTCTGAGCCTGTTCTTTCAGTCTGGCCTCGATCTCTCTCTTCTTCTGAGCGATCAGCTCCTCCTGTCTCATGATCACATTCAGTTTACTCTTCTGATGAGTCTTCCAGCCGCCACGACCTGAAACACACACGCGGTTATTTCACTGTACTGCTCAGCTCATCTCATAGACTTACATGGTTTTGCTTGCACTTTATTTTACAGTACATGTACTTGCCTAAGAAAGTTCTGTTAATATAAGGTAACTACATTGGTTAGGTTAAGGTTTAGTACCTAGTTAGTGCACTAACAAGTACAAACACACAGTAAATTAACGTTACTGCTAAAAACAAAAGTAGGCATATTTTTAGGTATAGCATGTTTAGAAAAGATGAAAAAAGAAAAAGAAACCCATATAGAATTTGAAGTAAATACAGACGGATATCAGAATTATTCAGCATGAAATACAGAATATAAAGCTCTGATATCGTGTTTTATATGCTACACATCGCTAATAAAGTACAACACAAGTGTTGTTTTGGTTTGTGAGGTTTAGCACTGAAGCGGCTAATCGATCAAAACAATCCAAACAAACATCACCTCAACAAACTGAGTCAAAGAACGAGTCAGACACGCAAACACACACACATATGTGCGAGAAAACCAGTGTTTTGAGGATATTTGAGTGTGTGCAGGCTTTTACCCGCATCGCTGGACTCCATCGCGCTGAGTGATATGAAGCAGCTGCTTCTTCTTCTGTGGTCTGACGAGCGGAAGGAGAACTACACCGCAGCGCTAATATCGCCGCCTACCGGCCGCCCGCCGTCTGTCTGTCTATCTATATCGTAAACATGTTTATAATTGTATTTATGAGCACATAGTAAACAGCATGGCATTGTCTGTGATCACTGCTGCTGCTGAATCTGATGATGTTGCTGTTGTGAAATGTTATATTTATGTTCTATTGTAAGAATGTTTATGAGATGGGAGATGCGTCATGAATATCGGTGAATGATTTCAATGCATGTTAACGTGAAGCTTCACATGTAGAATCTTCAGACACCAGAACTTGGAACTGAATGGCTTTCTTTTGCATGAGATTCATAGAGTTTTGATCAGATAACTCTTCCTCCAGTGAAAAAGTGCATCTGCTGTTGTCTCTCACATCAAAATCCAGCCACATATGTGTTCAGAGCTGTTTAAACGCTGCTTGATCTGTGCAGATTTCTCTCCTGATTCAGACCAGAACACTTTTTCACTGGAGGAAGTGTTATTATGGATTCATAATAATAATAATTACTCTTACGTAATAATTAGACCGTAACAGTAATCATATCTAACGGTTTACGCGTGAGGAGTGAATACAGTAATCATATCTAACGGTTTACGCGTGAGGCGTGAATACAGTAATCATATCTAACGGTTTACGCGTGAGGCGTGAAAACAGTAATCATATCTAACGGTTTACGCGTGAGGCGTGAAAACAGTAATCATATCTAACGGTTTACGCGTGAGGCGTGAAAACAGTAATCATATCTAACGGTTTACGCGTGAGGCGTGAAAACAGTAATCATATCAGTAATCATATCTAACGGTTTACGCGTGAGGCGTGAAAACAGTAATCATATCAGTAATCATATCTAACGGTTTACGCGTGAGGCGTGAAAACAGTAATCATATCAGTAATCATATCTAACGGTTTACGCGTGAGGAGTGAAAACAGTAATCATATCTAATGGTTTACGTGTGAGGTGTGAATACTGTAATCATATCTAATGGTTTACGTGTGAGGAGTGAATACAGTAATCATATCTAATGGTTTACGGGTGAGGTGTGAATACAGTAATCATATCTAATGGTTTACGCGTGAGGAGTGAATACAGTAATCATATCTAACGGTTTACGCGTGAGGAGTGAAAACAGTAATCATATCTAACGGTTTACGCGTGAGGAGTGAAAACAGTAATCATATCTAACGGTTTACGCGTGAGGAGTGAAAACAGTAATCATATCTAACGGTTTACGCGTGAGGAGTGAAAACAGTAATCATATCTAACGGTTTACGCGTGAGGCGTGAATACAGTAATCATATCTAACGGTTTACGCGTGAGGAGTGAATACAGTAATCATATCTAACGGTTTACGCGTGAGGAGTGAATACAGCAATCATATGTAACGGTTTACGCATGAGGCGTGAATAGAGTAATCATATCTAACGTGAGGAGTGAATACAGTAATCATATCTAATGGTTTACGCGTGAGGTGTGAATACAGTAATCATATCTAATGGTTTACGCGTGAGGTGTGAATACAGTAATCATATCTAACGTGAGGAGTGAAAACAGTAATCATATCTAACGGTTTACGCGTGAGGTGTGTTTACGCGTGAGGTGTGAATACAGTAATCATATCTAACGGTTTACGCGTGAGGAGTGTGAGGTGTGAATACAGTAATCATATCTAACGGTAATCATATCTAACGGTTTACGCATGAGGCGTGAATACAGTAATCATATCTAACGGTTTACGCGTGAGGCGTGAATACAGTAATCATATCTAACGGTTTACGCGTGAGGCGTGAATACAGTAATCATATCTAACGGTTTACGCGTGAGGCGTGAATACAGTAATCATATCTAACGGTTTACGCGTGAGGCGTGAATACAGTAATCATATCTAACGGTTTACGCGTGAGGCGTGAATACAGTAATCATATCTAACGGTTTACGCGTGAGGCGTGAATACAGTAATCATATCTAACGGTTTACGCGTGAGGCGTGAATACAGTAATCATATCTAACGGTTTACGCGTGAGGCGTGAATACAGTAATCATATCTAACGGTTTACGCGTGAGGCGTGAATACAGTAATCATATCTAACGGTTTACGCGTGAGGCGTGAATACAGTAATCATATCTAACGGTTTACGCGTGAGGCGTGAATACAGTAATCATATCTAACGGTTTACGCGTGAGGCGTGAATACAGTAATCATATCTAACGGTTTACGCGTGAGGCGTGAATACAGTAATCATATCTAACGGTTTACGCGTGAGGCGTGAATACAGTAATCATATCTAACGGTTTACGCGTGAGGCGTGAATACAGTAATCATATCTAACGGTTTACGCGTGAGGCGTGAATACAGTAATCATATCTAACGGTTTACGCGTGAGGCGTGAATACAGTAATCATATCTAACGGTTTACGCGTGAGGCGTGAATACAGTAATCATATCTAACGGTTTACGCGTGAGGCGTGAATACAGTAATCATATCTAACGGTTTACGCGTGAGGCGTGAATACAGTAATCATATCTAACGGTTTACGCGTGAGGCGTGAATACAGTAATCATATCTAACGGTTTACGCGTGAGGCGTGAATACAGTAATCATATCTAACGGTTTACGCGTGAGGCGTGAATACAGTAATCATATCTAACGGTTTACGCGTGAGGCGTGAATACAGTAATCATATCTAACGGTTTACGCGTGAGGCGTGAATACAGTAATCATATCTAACGGTTTACGCGTGAGGCGTGAATACAGTAATCATATCTAACGGTTTACGCGTGAGGCGTGAATACAGTAATCATATCTAACGGTTTACGCGTGAGGCGTGAATACAGTAATCATATCTAACGGTTTACGCGTGAGGCGTGAATACAGTAATCATATCTAACGGTTTACGCGTGAGGCGTGAATACAGTAATCATATCTAATGGTTTACGCGTGAGGTGTGAATACAGTAATCATATCTATCAAGCACATGTGCTCTTACTGCAGCGTCTGAAATCTTACACATATATAAACTTGCCTTGACTCTGTATTGTCTGATTAATATTGATACATTTGTCTGAATGTGTCACAGATGAACCTGACAATCATGTGGGTCATTTAGAAGGTTTAAGCAGTTATTTTGTACTGTTTATTTAGTTATTTTGTACTACTGAGCATTTATTTTAAAAGCAATTTGTTTACCTTAAATTTTTTTTACATTTTTTTAGTTAAAGTCTTAGTAATTTTGTTTTACTCAATTGTTATTAGTATCAGAGTTTTTTTTATTATTTTGCTTTAATTGATTTTTATTTAAGTTTTATCCTTAGTTATTTTAGTACTTAAGGCAAGAATCCCCACGCAAGTGAATAGGGTTAAAACATAACTAAAAGATATTATATAAGCATTATCTAATCAAATATGCACTAATTTCCAGCAGATAAATCTGAAGACTGGATGAATCAAGGTTCATAATTCTTGTTTGATTTTGTCATCATATTAGAGTTCAAGGTTTCTCCAGAGGGGTTTTTGGATTTCTCTTTTTATCATAAATACTGTCAACAGACAGAAAACAAACACTTTTTCACCATGTTTTTAGGAATAAAATGTTGTGTAAGTCAGTGTGAATCATATATGAACAAACCTTCAGAATATAGAGTGGAATAAAACTGTAAGGTTTGGTGAATGTAAGAGAAAAAACTCTTTAAATACACAGTATAGATTGGATTTCTACAGACACAAATAGATAAAGTGCAATAAAATTAACACTTAAATGTGTATTTTGGATGTTCTCTTTCCACTAGTCCAAAACAAAACTTCATGAAAATCCAAATAACCCAAAATCTTAAAACTAATAGATGCATGAAACTGTGTTTTTGCCAGTAGTATATAAACTTAAATGTACTTATTTATATTTTTAAAGTTCATTTTCGTCCAATATATAAATATGATATTATATATAATATATATAATTTAATTTTTAAATGTTTTAGTTAACAATAATGAAAAAGACACACTCACCCTGAGCTTTCCAGAGAAAACCTCCTGTTTGCTTTTTTACTTCCCATCATGCTTGGGCCGGATACAGATGAGCAGCGGCCTGCAGAATTGTCACTACTCGAAGTCAGATCTCACTGCAGATAGAAGCAGCTGTGACCACGCCCACATGATGCACAGAGCCACGCCCACTGCAAGCCACAGCCACTCCCACTAAGCGTTACCAGGGCTGCGTCTGAAACCTGGAGAATGTTTAATAAAAGCATTTCATAAACTCTGGAGTCTTCAGTTATTTGTTTGTTATTGTCAGCGCTGCTTCTAGATCATTTGATGTTAACCTGAAGCTTCGGGGTCAGATGACACCTTTGTGTGTTCATTAGCCCCGCCCACCAGCCCCGTGAGGCCACGCCCACATATCAATGTGTTCTTCAAAAGCACATGACCAGCCGCACCCGAATTTTTGTTTTCAGATCTCGGCTCTCTTCAGATTTCTTGTGTCAAATGAACACATGGACGTCCATCGTTCACTAAAGGTTGTTTTTTTAACTGGTCCTACAGTGTTCATCTTCAGATATTTTTAGAGCACAGAGCTTCATAATTATTCAGAGTCATTTGATATTTCAAATGTGACTGAAGTGCAAAGACACCAAACTCAATCTGTATCCAGGCAACACTTTGACACACTGAAATTAAACTTAAGTGACCCTGACCGAACTAATAAGAGTCTCGCAGTACAGAAAATATTAGAGATTCAAACATGTTTTATTTGAATCAGCAGCAAAATCACAACAGAGAGAAAAAACAGTGAGCTCATGCAGCAAATGAGTGAGAATCACCAGACCAACAGATCCCCCTGGACACACACACACACACACACACACAAACAACACGCACACACACTCGCTCACTCACTCTCACTCACACACACACACTCTCACACGCACGCACGCTCGTTCGCTCGCTCACACACACACACACACACAAAAACAAACACACACACACACACACAAAAACAAACACACACACACTCTCTCACACGCACACACACTCACACACACACACACACACACACACACAAATATATTTATTGCAGATGTTTATAAGATTGTACATTTCTAAATCAGCCTGTAGTTATTTTAATAAACAGTCTGTGATATATGTGTGTATGTGAGGAGCAGCACTACATAGTGGTGAAAATGTGACCTTCACAAGTGATCAGGAGTCACAAGAGAATCAGAAACCGGTCGATTCCACTGAAGTATAAAATAATCACAGATGATTAATATGAAATATGAAATAACAGACGACACACACGGCCTTCACGTCAGTATATCCAGTCGTTCAGTTTTAATACAAAGTCGACATATCTACATACATGATCTGAAATCAATAAGCAGAGAAAGTGAAACACTACTGTAGGTCAGCACGCGGCCCACGTTCACTCGTCACACAGTCGTCTGATCAGATGTTGCTTTTGGTTCGTTTGTGTGCTTTCATCTCCAAAGGAACATTTAATGTTGAGAATAATTGATTGAGACGAGCAGCAGAATCTTGTCTCAGTGTGCTTTCATTCATGAAGAGAGAAAACCTGCAGATCAGCGTCTGCTTTCTTAGGATGAGCTCGTACTACGGTACAGTGATGCCACAGTTAATCAGCTGATGTTTGGTCATTACTGAGCTCATCAGCTAACAACCACATACTGTGGCAGTTTTTGTTGTGTTTACCGTGGTGCATCACTGTATGGTACGGTACTGCACACTGTAGATCTGTGACGCTGATCTGAGGCTGATATCATCTCTCTGGGCTCTTGAAATCTGGGTGTGCTTTAACTCGTTTAGTTTGACTAATAATGCTGATGAGAAACGTGTGTAATGTCTAAGAACACGTGCGTTTTGTTTGCGAAGGAGCGATACTTCACGACCGTTTCGGTGAGGTTTGGGCTCCGGAGGGCCGCGGGCCGTCAGCTTCCTCTAGAACAATCAGTGCACAGGAAATATCAAAATATCTGAGAGGGATACGAAGCACAACACTGTACATCTGAGCCATGTACAGTCACATTAGCTGGCCAACTACACCACAGCTCACCAATTATATTGCCATAAAAATCATATAAATAAATAGATCCTTAAAAATTCAAGCATAATATAAACAAAGCGAAATAAAAAAATCAGGTCGATTAAATATTTGACAACAACGTTAAGGCTCACTTCACGTCTCAGGTGGAGATCTCAGAACCGGCTCGCTTCCGGCGCTACTCCTAAACATCACGCCTGCGCTAAACTAAACATAACGAGAAGAGTTTCGTCGGGTTCGGCTCGACCGACGTCTGATCGAGGGAGAATGCAACCATCTCAGAAGATCTTTCTAGCGTTTGACGCATGGCTGGAAATACTGGGGAATGAGTCTCGCGATTCCTGTAGAACGTGTATCAGCCCAATCATTTATCTATAAACCCAATAATCGTGGCCCTTCCGTCGTCCCACCATAAAGACACAGCGGAGTACATTATGCCACAGCAGAAAGGAGCAAAAGAACATGATACAGATACGAGATTCAAGCCTCCAAAACGATGTAAGCAGCATATAGTCATGTAGAGACACACCGAATACAGTATTCACAGAGTTCAGTCCGTCTCGTGCACAGCTCCCAAGGATCAGAGATTATATCACGTGTGCTAATGTACGGCGTTGGCTGCGGTCGCTCCGTTAGGCACAGAAGGTAGGAGATCTGCTTCCGTTCTGCGGCGCCGACGCGTTTGTTTGGGATGGCAACGATGACTCTAGCAGGCAGATGAGCTCGCACTCATTCACATCTGACGTTGGCAAATACAGTTCGAAGAAACTCCCACTGAAGGGTGCAGCAATTATCCAGGCTTTTGATTTCATAGTTTCTTTTTTTCCTCGTTGTTTTGCTTTAAATAGATTTTGTACATGTAATATTTTCCTGTTGTTATGAAGATCTTCATCCACAGTTTAATATTTCTAAAAAGCCGACCACAACATTAATATCAATATTTGAACACTGAGGTAATAGTTTGCGTTGTGACGCAGAGTGTCTCCTAGAGCTCCTGAGAGAACGTCTGCTCTGCGTCGCAGTCTGTGTGTGTTTCACGTGTCGTCGTCGTTGTCGTTCCTCTGCGGGTGTTTGTGGGGTTGTTGAGGGGGAAGGTGTTGTACAGGTTGGCGTTCTTCTTATGTTGCATAGTGATCAAAACTCCCAAGGTACTCCAGAGCAGCCTGATAGCAGAACTGATACTCGTCCTGAGAACAGACAGACAGACGGGAGGATGTGATCACTTAATAAAATAAATATTTTTATATCACTTTTTCCATAACAGTATAAATCATAGCAAATCTTGTGGTGGTCCTGAGTCTGGTACTTTGGGTCTGAGGTGGGAAAATATGATTTACAGAAATTTCCCAGCATGAGATCCTCCAAAGACTCGGAGGTTAGTGATAACAGTGTTTGTCGGTCATGTGATGCGTGTTTTACCTCAGTTTGCACCATCGCTGGTCGTTGTGTGCGCAGCATTTTGACGGTCTGGAAGATGTCCACAGCGCCCTCGTAACGCATCCGCTCCAGGACGATACTGAGGGTGATGAAGACACCCGTACGCCCGACGCCCGCACTGAGAGAGAGACATGAACGAGACCAGAATGAGACATGAGACATGAATGAGATATGAATGAGACAAGAATGAGACATAAATGAGACAAGAATGAGACCAGAATGAGACATGAATGAAACATTAATGAGACGAGAATGAAACAAAAATGAGACATGAATGAGAATGAATGAGACATGAATGAAACAAGAACAAGACATGAATGAGACATAATGAGACATGGATGAATGAGAGATGAATGAAACAAAAATGAGACATGGATGAGACGAAAATGAATGAGACATGAATGAAACAAGAACGAGACATGAATGAGACATAATGAG
>NW_015548257.1:154911-161345 GCF_001515605.1 Sinocyclocheilus anshuiensis
ATGAGAAATGAGTGAGACACAATGAGACATGGATGAGCCAAGAATGAATGAGACGAGAATGAATGAGACATAATGAGGCATTGATGAGAAAAGAATGAATGAGACATGAATGAGACATGGATGAGACAAGAATGAATGAGAGATGAATGAAACAAAAATGAGACATGAATGAGACGAAAATGAATGAGACATGAATGAAACAAGAACGAGACATGAATGAGACAAGAATGAATGAGACATGAATGAAACAAGAACGAGACATAATGAGACATGGAAAAGACAAGAATGAATGAGACATGAATGAAACAAGAACGAGACATGAATGAGACATGGATGAGACAAGAATGAATGAGAGATGAATGAAACAAGAACGAGACATGAATGAGACACAATGAGACATGGATGAGCCAAGAATGAATGAGAAATGAGTGAGACACAATGACATGAAACAAGAACGAGACATGAATGAGACAAGAATGAATTAAACATAATGAGACATGGACCAGACAAGAATGAATGAGACATGAATGAAACAAGAATGAATGAGACATAATGAGACATGGATGAGTCAAAAATGAATGAGATATGCATGAAACAAGAACGAGACATGAATGAGACGAGAATGAATGAGACATGAATGAGACGAGAATGAGATGAATGAGACATGGATGAGACATAGATGAGACAAGAATGAAACAAGAATGAGACAAGAATGAATGAGAAAAGGATAAGACATGAATGAGAAATAAATGAGACATGAATAAGTCTCACACTGAGACCTGCTCCTCGCACACATCTCTAAACATTGAGTGTGAGGATCGTAACGCACCTGCAGTGGACTGCGATTGGTCCATCCTGGCCAAACTGCTCCTTGGTTTTATGCACCTGTCCAATGAAATCAATGAAACCCTCGCCTGACTTTGGAACTCCTTGTTCTGGCCAATCGGTGAACTGGAACTGTCTGACGGTTCTGGACTGTCCGTCCTGTGGAGAGAAAGACAATGAATCACACATCTCCAGAAGTGAGAAACACCTGAGCCTGTAGAAACGGATCTGCTGGGACATTTGTGTCTCTGGTGTTTCTTCATGAAAGATTTCAAACTTAAGACTGACAGCTTTACCAGATCATACCGCGGTAAATGACTCACCCTGGCGTCGGTGACTTTGAACTCTCTCAGGATGTACTGTGGCATGTTGTATTCTGCCATGGGATCCACTACAAAGTACTGATAGCGCGCCGAGCGCTCGGCTGGCCAGTACTGGTGACACTTCTCCTGTGAACACACAAACACACGGATGTTACGACTGCTTCAGTCAGATCCAGATGGAGCGTGTTTTCCTCCGGCCGTCACTCACCCGTCCCATCTCACGCAGTTTGGTCAGCATCACCACGATGGTGGAGTTGTGCTCCCACAGCATGCGCCAGAAGTCCTCAGTGGTCTCCGCTAGCGGCCCCTGCGTCGCAATATACGCCCTCTGCTGCCTGGACACACATCGACACCAGATCGACACGTGACCACCAATGCTACTATCCACCGTGTTGGGGAAAGCTACTTTTAAAAGTAATGCATTACAATATTGCGTTACTCCCTAAAAAAGTAAACAATTATGTTACTTAGTTACTTTTTATGGAAAGTAGTGCGTTACATTACTTTTGAGTTAGTTATTAAATCTGGGCAGGGCTTGCTTGTTTGTTTTTATTAAAAAAAAGTTCTTCTTTTACAAACGTAAGTAAAAGCGCTTTCACAATAAAAGTGAAATGAATACGCCTCAGGCTGAAGGAAATGTAAATTCACATCTGTACAGTAGAGGGCGCCGCTCAAACACATCTCATGAAGAATATGATGCAGGAGAAGAAAGTTCAACACTATTCAGCAATAACTAAAATGAAACACAAATGTGTAATTTTTGCTTATTAGTATGGTATTAGTAAGTGGATCATCGAAGTCAGTAGCAAAGACATCGGTTAATAAAATGTGATTAAATACATAAATGATATTTGTCTTATTTAACATATTTAATTATTGCAGGTTTGTATAATATTCTGAGTTTGACTGTTTTTATTGATTTTGAGGAACACTGAATCTGTTTTTGTGCAGGTGAGATGAGTGAATAGATGTTGATATTTAGTCTAGAATTACAGTAAGATCATGTTCACACACAACGCTCTCCACTTACTCCTGATTTCTGTCACCATGGCAACACCAGAGCTGTCACTCAATACACGGAAACAAAGTTTACTTTACTAGTTACTTAAAAAAAGTAATCTGATTACGTAACTCGCGTTACTTGTAATGCATTACCCCCAACACTGCGTATAACATCATGAAATCTGGAGCTGGAGTCCAGCGGTGTACCTGTATCCGTCGATGAAGCTGGCGTTGATGTAGTCGGATCCTTCCAGGCCTCTGATTGGCTGCAGACACACGCGGGTGGTTTCGTACGGCATGATGTTCACCAGCCGGTTCTTGAACTTGTTGCAGGGCAGATTAGCGCTGACGAACCTGGAGGTGTGCGCTTTACTGTTGGCCAGACGCTGACAGAACCACAGACAGAATAATGTGAAGCACGGCATTAAACTGCTGCAGGTCACAAACTGAGTTTAACTAAAACGAACAGATTTGAACTTCGTTGAAGGTCACATTAAAGCTGCCCTGGAAACACTTTACCAGGCCTTCATCATTTATTTTGACTACTTTACTACTTATGTACTATGCAGACTTTCATTCTCAAATAGATGCATATTTAAATTCATCATAAAAAATTTCAAAACTCTGATGATCTAAACAATAGTGAAATAACAACACATTGATATTCATTGTGTACCAGTCAAAAGTTTGGAATAATACAAATTTTGTAACGTTCTTGAAAGAAGTCTCTTCTGCTCACCAAGGCTGCATTTATTTAATACAAAAAATACAGTAAAAACAATGAAATATTATTATAATGTCAAACAGCTGTTTTCTATGTGAATCTCTGTTAAACTGTAATGTATTTCTGTGATGCGCAGCTGTATTTTCAGCATCATTACTCCAGTCTTCAGTGTCACATGATCTTCAGAAATCATTCTAATATGCTGATTTGCTGCTCAAGAAACATTTCTGATTATTATCAATGTTGAAAACAGTCGTGCTGCACAATATTTCTGTGGAAACTGTGACACACTACCATTCAAAGGTTTGGGGTACTATAAGTAAGATGAAAAAAAAGAAGTGAATACTTTTCAGTTTTTGCTGTGGCATCGAGGAAGAACTTCTTATGGAAAGCAAAGTTACATTGAAATATCTTTTTTATATTTTCTTGCTGATCTTAAAAACAATCCGATCCATGGCTCAAAAACTGTAATATGATCCGAACCTAGGGCTGGGTATATCGAGCAAAAATATCTGCCAATGGGGTAAGAAAAGTAATCTTAATTCAAAGGCTAAACAAGATTATTTTTCTTACCCCATTGCCAGATATTTTTGCTCATTTTAAGCAAAAACTACAATTTTGATCATTTTTTTTTTAAACGACAATATCTTTCTTAAGTCATTTTATCTGTCAAGTAAATGCATCTTGATTCAAGAATGTTTAGATATTTGTACTAGAAAACAAGACAAAATATTAAGAAGATAATTTTGTGCAGTGTGCCAGTGGAAATGCACCATGAGATCTGTGATCCGTTGAACCACTGATTATTATCAAGCGTACCTTGAACTCCAGCTCTATGCCGGTCACGTGTTCTCCGGCCTCCACCTGCGACAGGTTCTGTATGTAGGAGCAAAGGCTGCGCGCCGCCACCTCCGTGTTCCCGCATGCCACGGCCTCCAGCAGCGCCTCGTGGATGAAGCCGTACTGATCCTCCGTCTGCACCATGTAGTTCCTCTGCGAGCGCATCAGGGTCACGTGACCGTACACGTCCACCGTCCGCTCGTGACGGATGCGCTCCAGCATGGCGTCGATCACGATGAAGCAGCCGGTGCGGCCCACGCCAGCGCTGAGCACACACATCAAACACCACGCTTTTACTACGGTATAATTTTCCTGATCCGTTTCTGCTCACTGATATCAAGACAGACTCATTCAGCTGACAGATGTGGACACAACAAAGCACTATGGGATTACATGGTTTAATAACTATAATCCAGATTACAGATGAACATCCGTGAGGAAACGCTGCTGCCGCTTGTGTAATCTGCTGAAGATACTACACTACTATGAAAGAGTGTGTGTGTGTGTGTGTGTTCATGCGTCAGTAATAGGATCACACTTTCCTCCATACTCTCACCCTCGCACAAACACACACTCGCACACGCACTCGCACACACTCTCGCACACACACTCGCACACTCGCACACACACTCGCACACTCGCACACACACTCGCACACTCGCACACACACTCGCACACTCGCACACACACTCGCACACTCGCACACACACTCGCACACTCGCACACACACTCGCACACTCGCACACACACTCGCACACTCGCACACACACTCGCACACTCGCACACACACTCGCACACTCGCACACACACTCGCACACTCGCACACACACTCGCACACTCGCACACACACTCGCACACTCGCACACACACTCGCACACTCGCACACACACTCGCACACTCGCACACACACTCGCACACTCGCACACACACTCGCACACTCGCACACACACTCGCACACTCGCACACACACTCGCACACTCGCACACACACTCGCACACTCGCACACACACTCGCACACTCGCACACACACTCGCACACTCGCACACACACTCGCACACTCGCACACACACTCGCACACTCGCACACACACTCGCACACTCGCACACACACTCGCACACTCGCACACACACTCGCACACTCGCACACACACTCGCACACTCGCACACACACTCGCACACTCGCACACACACTCGCACACTCGCACACACACTCGCACACTCGCACACACACTCGCACACTCGCACACACACTCGCACACTCGCACACACACTCGCACACTCGCACACACACTCGCACACTCGCACACACACTCGCACACTCGCACACACACTCGCACACTCGCACACACACTCGCACACTCGCACACACACTCGCACACTCGCACACACACTCGCACACTCGCACACACACTCGCACACTCGCACACACACTCGCACACTCGCACACACACTCGCACACTCGCACACACACTCGCACACTCGCACACACACTCGCACACTCGCACACACACTCGCACACTCGCACACACACTCGCACACTCGCACACACACTCGCACACTCGCACACACACTCGCACACTCGCACACACACTCGCACACTCGCACACACACTCGCACACTCGCACACACACTCGCACACTCGCACACACACTCGCACACTCGCACACACACTCGCACACTCGCACACACACTCGCACACTCGCACACACACTCGCACACTCGCACACACACTCGCACACTCGCACACACACTCGCACACTCGCACACACACTCGCACACTCGCACACACACTCGCACACTCGCACACACACTCGCACACTCGCACACACACTCGCACACTCGCACACACACTCGCACACTCGCACACACACTCGCACACTCGCACACACACTCGCACACTCGCACACACACTCGCACACTCGCACACACACTCGCACACTCGCACACACACTCGCACACTCGCACACACACTCGCACACTCGCACACACACTCGCACACTCGCACACACACTCGCACACTCGCACACACACTCGCACACTCGCACACACACTCGCACACTCGCACACACACTCGCACACTCGCACACACACTCGCACACTCGCACACACACTCGCACACTCGCACACACACTCGCACACTCGCACACACACTCGCACACTCGCACACACACTCGCACACTCGCACACACACTCGCACACTCGCACACACACTCGCACACTCGCACACACACTCGCACACTCGCACACACACTCGCACACTCGCACACACACTCGCACACTCGCACACACACTCGCACACTCGCACACACACTCGCACACTCGCACACACACTCGCACACTCGCACACACACTCGCACACTCGCACACACACTCGCACACTCGCACACACACTCGCACACTCGCACACACACTCGCACACTCGCACACACACTCGCACACTCGCACACACACTCGCACACAAACACTCACTCGCACACGCACTCGCACACACACTCACACACTCGCACACACACTCGCACACACACCAGGGCTGTACAGTGCTACAAAATAACTGGTCTGTGCGATGAATAAATTTACCACTGTAGCACGCGTGCGATACCGTTTTGCATGTTCATAACACAGCCGCTTAATAGTGAGAAGTGATTTCGTTGTGCTTGTTTGTGTGTGTGAGATTGATTATACTTGGTAGTTAGGGGTGTGCGATATGACGATTTTTGAATG
>NW_015548257.1:161357-162636 GCF_001515605.1 Sinocyclocheilus anshuiensis
ATTCACATCAGTAGCTCCTCAGCGGAGTTTACTCTCCGGGACCCTGCACTTATGCGCAATCACAAAACTACACTATTTCCATCTGCTTTAACGAAATACCGGTTAAACATTTAATTCACGTGCTGTTCTCAGCGCTCACACTGAGAGCCTGTCAAAAAGTGCCTGATTATTGGACTAAGTTGTCTTTCGCGTCTGATTGATTTTGCGTCTAATACTGTCAAAAACACACAAGGTTTACATATAAACACAGTTGGTTATGTCTAAAATTAAAGTAAACAGTTGAGAGAGATTTTGTCCCAAACCTGTATTAATTTCTTTCTTGTGCTGAACACAAAATAAGTTAATTTGAAGAATGTGAGTAACCAAACAGTAGCTGGTCGCTGGTCCACTTGACAGTAGGAAAAAAATAACATGGAAGTCACTGGGGACCAGCAACTGCTTGGTTACCCGTTACCCACAAAGACCATCAACTGCTTGCTTACTCACATTCTTCAAAAATAACTTCTGTTCAACAGATGAAATAAACTGATTCAGGTTTAAAACAACTTGAGTAAATGATGGTATACAAATTAAACACTATGACAGAATTGAAAGACAGATGACAGAATTTTCATTTTTGGTGAACTATTCTTTTAATGTTAATAAAACAACAAAAACAACAAAAAAATCACTCACTGCTATTGACTGATGAACTTATTATCAGTCAGTTGCTTTAAAAAAAAGTAAAAAAAGTATATATAGTGTTTTATTTTAATATTTGTTCATTCAATTTCTTGAATGTTACTGCTAAATACACCTACTATACCTCAAAAATAAAGCACTGTTTGTTTTATTTGTATATTATGTGGATTTGTAATGTCTATCTTTGTTCTTATTTTTTAATAACAAAGACAAAATAATGACAAAAAATTGTATCTTCACCCACTTTGGCCTAAATGCCTGCCATTCTTTGTAAGGCTTTTTTTTTTTTAAATAGGGAAAGTAGTTTGGCTGTAATGCTCAGACAACTTGCAAAATAGTAAATCCAACATGACAATGAATTGTGACAAAATTGTGTATCGTGATTTTCCTGAAAAAAAGCATGATTTTTTTTCTCCATATCGCCCACACCTAGTGCTATGTTATCTTTTTTTAATATATGCATTTTTTTAAATATATGTTAATAATTTGACAGTTCATATACATTTATATATATTGTTGTATGATTTTTTATCATTTCATATACATATATATATATATATATATATACATATATATACATATATATATATATATATAT
>NW_015548257.1:165954-170339 GCF_001515605.1 Sinocyclocheilus anshuiensis
TTGACTGATGAACTTATTATCAGTCAGTTGCTTTAAAAAAAAGTATAATTGATGTATATAATGTTTTATTTTAATATTTGTTCATTCAATTTCTTGACTGTTACTGCTAAATACTGTACCTGAAAAATAAAGCCTGGTTGTTTTATTTGTATATTATGTGTATTTGTAATGTATATCTTTGTTCTTATTTTCTAATAACAAAGATAAAATAATGACAAAGATTTTTATCTTTGCTCACTTTGGCCTAAATGTCTGCCATTCTTTTTTATTTTATATTTTGTAAATGTGTAAGAGGTGTTATGTTTCTGCACTCTTCCATTTTTAGCAAATTAAGAAAACTTTGTCTAAAAACAATTTTTGTGATGGTTTGTATTTTTTGTGCTCTGTATGGAACATTAGTGCCTGTTTAAGTGATGAACTCCATTACTTGTGTTTGTTTCAGACATGATAACAGACGTTTTATACTTGTGCTACAACTTTTTGGCCTGTGCTACAAAACTTTCAACCTCTGTAGCACCAGTGCTATGTGAAAAAAAAGTTAACGTACAGCCTGCACACACACACACACTCACTCACTCGCACACACACTCGCACACACACACACACACACAAACACACACTCATTCACTCGCACACTCACTCACACTCACACTCACACACTCACATAGGTGTAATAGTTTTTCTACTGTACAGACCGTATATTCTATTGCCCTACACCAACCCTACCCCTAAACCTACCCCTTACAGGAAACTTTCTGCATTTTTACAATCTCAAAAAAACTAATTCTGTATGATTTATAAGCTTTTGTACCCATGGGGACCACAATTTAGGTCCCCACCATGACATGAGTCCCCATGAGTCTGTGCATTCAGGTTTAAGTTCCCACCAGAATATATAAACCTGTACACACACACAAATTTTTTCGAAACTTTTAATCAACTAATCCAAAATGATTCACTGTTTTAAGTGCTCAAAACGCACCAGGCTAGTGACACCTGCTGGTCAGAACGGTGTAAATGCAATGAAAATCCTGTATAAACATGTATAAAAACACCTTTTACAAACCAACTGCACATATTGTACTAAAAATGTAATCTATTAAATGCAATTAACAAATCGTTAAATACCATTAAATATGAAGTGTCTATATAATATGTTATTTTATACATTTTTTGGGCTTGTTTTGTTTGTTTTTATAAAGAAATTGCTTAATGAGGCCAATAAGAGGCTATTAACTACTGTTCACCGTTTGTTTGATTACATGCAATTTGTAACTAACTGCATGATTTTTACTGTACATTTCTCACCACTAATAACCTACTCCTAAATATAATGTAGAAACTTTTAGACGTTACAAAGCCTCGTTTTCTGAATTCACGTGACTTTGTCAGTTTGATACATGCTCTGAATCACTGGTTCATAACAACTGATTCACAAAGGTTTTGACGCTTCATGAAGCAGTTTTGAAAGCGCACATCAC
The DNA here is from genome assembly GCF_001515605.1 of Sinocyclocheilus anshuiensis. Classification (NCBI taxonomy): domain Eukaryota; kingdom Metazoa; phylum Chordata; class Actinopteri; order Cypriniformes; family Cyprinidae; genus Sinocyclocheilus; species Sinocyclocheilus anshuiensis. Next base: position 167,436 of record NW_015548257.1, read on the forward strand.
TAAAGCCTGAGCGCTTCGGTGGCTCCGGGTGGATCTGAGGACAGACGAGTTGAGTCTGCAGAACTGAAGCGGTGTCCTCACACAGCACAATTAATGAATAAAGCAAGCAACTCTTATATAACAAGCGGAACAGTCTTACTCTGCAAGCTGAAGGGTTTGAGAGGGAATAAACAACACACATTTGTGATTGCAGCGCGTTTATCATCGGCCCAGGAGAAGCTGCCCAGATCGATGGAAACATGCAGGAGTTTGCTTCGTAACGCCAGTGAAACACACACGCGTCAAAGCAGCTTTACAGTATTAAACAGGAAAATAGCGTGTCAATGCAGAAGGACAATAGTAGACACTCAGCACTGACCTGCAGTGGACGATGACGGGGCCGGCGTCTGGCGGGTTACACGCTTTGACCCTGCGGAGGAAGGCCAGGAACGGCGTGGGATATTCGGGAACGCCGTGGTCGGGCCAAGCGGTGAACTGGAACTGGCGCACCTCTCTCCTCTCATTACAGCCGCTCTGATGGGGAAAAACATCAGGATCACAGCTTATGATGGAGACCTTCAGTATGTGGTACAATCCAGAGCAGCGTTTCCCAAACTGGGGTTTGTGAGTTCAAGTGTAAAATAAAATATTACACATAAAACACTTAGTAAAATAGAATAAATAATTTATTTGTTAATCTGCATTAGAAGTACCCTCTCAGACAGCATGTGATAACAGTCACAGTTTTGTTTCAGTGCACCAAAGTGTCCCCCAGATATAACGCCACATTTGTTTGGTTTTTGTGGCATCATGTTCATTGAAAAAGATACCAATTATTAATAACTTTTGGATGTGAACTGACAGCAGTCATTACCAGTGTTGAGGGAAATGCATTACAAAGTGATTTATGTAATCAGATTACTTTTTACAAGTAACTAGTAAAGTATCGCATTACTTTTAAATTTACAACAAAATATTTGAGTTACTTTTTCAAATAAGTAAAGCAAGTTACTTTGTTTCCCATGTATTGACTGACGGCTCTCGTGTCTGGTGTTGAGAGAAATCAGGAGCGAGACTCTTTCTTCAGACTGACGATTATTAATTTCACTTGTGGTGTCTTTACAGTTGCCAAAAATGTAACTTTTGGGGTTTTTTTTGTTATTAAAAACAAATAAATAATTTTAAACTGATGGTGGCACTAGAGGGGATTTAGATAAAGAGGCAGAATTAAGGATGAGAGAAGTTTAAACTTTCCTTGATCAGTGAGTTAAATTTTAGATTCTTCTGCTGTACAGTTCTACTGGATCTCCGGATGCTGATTAGAGCGAGAGCAGAAATGTAAACGCGTCTCACCTTGTGCAGAGAGAAGGTTCTCACACAGAATGTGGCCAGCTCCATGGTATCCAGCAGAGCGACCTGAACCGCCCCGAACGTGTCTGTGCCACGACTGGGCCAGTACTGATCACACTTGATCTAAACAAGAGGAGCACAGGACATGGAGATCAGATCAGTTCTTCAGTGTTCTTGGGTCTGTGTGTGTGGTTAGGGTCAGGCGTGTTCTGTCTGGTCAGTCTCTCACCCGTGATTTCTCCTCTAGTTTGGTCATCATGACCACTGAAGCAGCTCTCTGCTCCCACACCATCCTCCAGATATCCCCGAAGGTCTCCGGCAGCGGCCCCTGGGTGGCGATATATGCGTTCTGCTTCCTGAAACCGTCGATGTAGTTGGCGTTGATGTAGTCACTACCCATAATGCCTAGCGGAGAGACAGTGTTGGCAAGGTAACTTTAGAAATGTAATAAGTTACAGATTACAAATTACTAAGTAGTGTACTAAGTAATTAATAAGTAGTGTAAATATTTCAATTACTTTATTAATGTAACTGATTACTTTTTGATTACTTTTCTAAAATTCTAATTATGTTTTCCACTGTTGATCATTTTGAAACATGTAAAGCAGGCCGGGTTAACTTTACAGTAACTCTCATTACTGATTACTGCCAGACTTTCAGATTCCTTCATCTCTTGAATTAAGATTATAATAATGTAATTTTAAAGTACAGCCAGCACAGAATCAGACTTTAGCACCTCTTTTTACTTTGAGATCGTTCTGAGCTTAAATACAGATTTGAAATCATAACAAGAAATAGTTTAAAAGCTATGATACTGTTTTGTTTTTTTCAAATCTTTACATAGTTATGACAGGAAACACTGGCATCAAACAATGCCTGGGAAAAAACAGTTAATCCTAAAAAACAAAGCACAAACATAAACCCAAATAGGAAATAAAACAGTTATCGAAAAAGCATGTGTCTTAAACTCCTGAAACATTGGTGTCACGTATATTAAAGCAGTCAATTTGGGAAAGAAATCAATTAAATCTGTATGTGTGTGAAAATATTCAGATGTAACCCCCTTTGTAATCATTAACATTTTCATAAGTAACTGTACTTATGCAATTTTTCTCAGTAATGAAATTACATTTATTTTGTAATGACATTACATAATTCCGTTATATGTAACTAGCTACTCCCCAACACTGCGGAGAGAACCGGAAAACATCCCAGCCGTGCTGAAAGAATGAATGTGTATCTGCTAAGAGTTGATTGAGTGTTTCAGACACAAGCACAGTCTGTGACCGACTCCAGATCTGAGCCTCAGCGGTTGTACCGTCTGTCGGAGCGAGGATCACACGCGTATGGTCGTACGCAATCACGTTAGCGTAGCGGTTCTTCGGCTTGTTCACCTCCAGGTTTGAGTGTTCCCATGTGAACTGCTGCCCGGGATCAATCGACTGAGAGAGAGGGAGAGCGATACATAAAGAGATTCAAAAATTAACAATCTATCTATCTATCTATCTATGGCAAAATATCAGTGCTGGTACTACTAGATCTCAGTGCTGCGTTTGACACTATCGATCACAACAT
>NW_015548257.1:170374-175117 GCF_001515605.1 Sinocyclocheilus anshuiensis
TGAATATAAACCTAACAGACCACTCAGATCATTAGGATCATGTCAGTTAGAAACACCAAGGGTTCACTCAAAACAAGGGGAGTCCGCTTTTAGCTATTATGTCACCCTCAGTTGGAATCGGCTTCCAGAAGAGATCAGATGTGCTAAAACATTAGTCACATTTAAATATAGACTCAAAACTCATCTGTTTAGCTGTGCATTTATTGAATGAGCACTGTGCTACGTCTGAACTGATTGCACTATATTTTATGTATAATCGTTTCTATTTTTAACTGTTTTAAATTCATTTTAAAAGTTTTTAAGTTCCCTGTTTTATTGTTGTGATTTTTTAATGATTATTTTACTTCCTTTTATGTAAAGCACTTTGAATTACCATTGTGTATGAAATGTGCTATATAAATAAACTTGCCTTGCCTATCTATCTATCTATCTATCTGATGTTGTGTTGTTGTTTTGTGGTTTCTAGCGTGAGACAGTGCTCAGCATCACACCCCCAGCATGAATAAAACAGGACTCTGCAGAAAAGCGCAGTGACGGTGCATCACTCACCTCGTACTCCTGCGACAGATGCAGGTTGTCGTTGGCCTTCAGGTGCTCCGTGTGCTCGGGCAGCTCAGAGATGGGGATGGGTGGGTGACTCATCATACCTGCAGGGGCAAAGGTCACAGCGGTCGTCATGGAGATGACCCACAAACATCACCTCAGCTGTGTGCGTGTGAATCACTCATGACTGCCGTCACCGAAAGAGCTCTCACACCTAGTGAGTGTCACAACACCTCGTGTGCTGCCTACTGAGGCTGAGATAAACTATTCTGCCTTCTTCAATCCCAGAATGCACCGCTACAAGCTCAGTGAAAGAATCAATCCGAGATGGTGGAAATATTGACTATTAATATGTTCATTCCATAATGAAAAATATTGACACAAACGCAAACTTAATTAAAACTGCACTACTTCACCCAGTATGTGACGTGCTTCACGTGAGGAGTGAGGTGTGTGACACTTACGAGTGTGAGGGAGCCTTAAAAGGGAGCTGCCTATGTAGACAGCAGACTAAGAGACAGCTCACTAGGTTTGGACAGTGTGTGTGTGTGTGTGTGTGTGTGTATTTGTACTTTTGAGGGCCAAATGTCCTCACTTATATTGTGAAATATCATGACAAGCAACTAGAGAGGACATTTGACTGATCCTCACTACTTAAAAAGGCTTATAAATCAGCCAAATCATGTTTCTATTTAAGGTTTCTGTGAGGGTTTGTTTAGGGTTAGGAGACAAAATATCATTAGTCTGATTATAAAAACAATGGAAGTCTATGAGATGAGCTCACTAAAATACTCAAACAAATGTGTGTACTGTACGTGTGATTGTGTTTGTGTGCATGTAAGTGTGTGTATGTATATATGTGTGTGCATGTGTATTTGTGCATGTGTGTGCATGTGTGTGTGTGTGTGTGTGTGTGTGTGTGTGAGTGCACGTGTGCGTGCCTGGTGTCTGGAAGTTGATGCGTCTCATCTCCACAGGGTCGGTGGGGTTGTGCGCCATCATCTCAGCATTATTCAGCAAACATTTAGTTCCTGGCTCAGAGTCCTTGCGTTTGCTGATGAGTGAAAACACACACAGAACGAGGAGAAACTGCAGTTAATGAAAGAAACTCAACAGACAGAAAGAAATTCAAAGAGCAGAAGCACATAAATAAAGCAGAGAGCCAGACAGAAGCTGTTCTGCTTTAATCTTCTCTCAGTGATGAGGGATCAGATCTCACTTACCTGTCAGGTTTACTGGAGTCCCATCAAACGCCGCACACACACAGAGAGAGAGAGAGATCAATAGAGTGCATTTGTATGCAGCAGCTACATGACACCTCCTGCAGATAACACACTCCTGCATCGGGGACAGTTTAACTGCTGCCCCGCGGGACTGGATTGTTCCGGACTAAATGGAAGGGGGTAGGAACAGATCAGACCCAAGGGCGGATTTATCAGCCGGCCCGGCCCGTCATGTTCCGCTCACCCCCCCCGCGGCGCCAGCAAGGTCACGCCGCCGATTTAACGAACACAGATACCTGTGATTGTGCGAAGGATGAGCTCACGCTGAGACGGCCCCCAGAACTCACAATCACTCACAGCCAAACAAAGAAAGAAAACTGGGACACGACTCAATGTGAGTGTGTCTGAAGACGCCGTCCCATGATGCACCTGATGAAGAGCAGAGCTGCAGTCTAGATTAAAGAGGTCATGACATGAGAAATCAAATTTGCATTGATCTTTTGGCATGTAAGAGGTCTTTGTACCATTAAAACATCCTGCAAGTTTCATAGCTTACAACGTCCTCCTCATTATGAACAAAGCATTTATTTAATCGAGCTCCAAAAACGGCTTGTTTGGATCTGAGGTGCAAGATGACGTCACAGATATTTGCATAAGCACCGTCTGACACTCGATCACACTGAATGCTAGCGTCGTGTCACAAGCAAATATAAATTAAAATCACTGCGCTATCTTGTCTGCACTGGATACAGTAAACAGATGCGGTTCACTTTCTGACACAGTCCAGCGCTCGAGTCTGTCGTCAGGACAAATGCAGTGAAAGAACGTTTGTTTTGTTGCGTTTGGTTTAAACAGCTCGTTCACGTCTTTGTACAGATATCAGAAGGATCCTAGCGTCAGGAACAAGTGGATAGTTTATTTTAATGGAGTCACAAAGAAACGTGTTTAAAAATGAAACGGTACTAGATCTGACTGCAGCTGCATCACAAACCGTAAGTAAATGATAATATTCATAATGCTTTGTCTGGAAATGACCGTTTTATTTTGATTATGTTGTTAAAACACTCACAATAGTGAGAGTGCATTGATACGGTTTCCTATGCAGTGACGTTAGCCAATCACAACAGCGGCTGATTACTGACAAGCCTTAAAGGACACGGCCCTTAAAACAGATCGTTTTAGACAGAGGGTCAGAATGAGGGTTGAAAATAATCATTTTTCCACATATTTATTTGTTTTTTTTTGTGCAAAAATACTTTATTAACATTATAAGTAAACCTCAAGGAACATATTAAAATAATAAAAAATCCATGTCGTGACCCCTTTAAGATGAAGCTCAGATATGAGAGAGTCTCACATTAGCATGCTTCCAGATTCTCGCTGAACACACTGGTGACTCTCTTCACAATCACTCGTGTGTCACGTGCTGCTGTTTCCATGACAACCACTTACAGCCAAGCTGTATCCTAGCAACCACTCATCACAGCTTACTTAATAAACCCTCATTCTTTTAACGTGGGTGTACAGGTTATAACTGAATTTTATATGCATTTACATTTTAAGGTCATTTGATGAAGATGAGTGTGTGTGTGTTTGATATGTTAAGTCCGACCTCAATATGTCTGGAACCATAACAAAAAATGACAATAACGTGTAACATAATGAATTTTATACATACATTTAACATATATGACATCTAATAAATATTATAACGTTTTTCCTCTTTCCCGGTTTCATCCAGTGCAGCTGATCTGATTGAATCCTCAGCTCAGACTCTATTATCTTCCTGTCCAGAAATAGCTGCTTCCTGCATATTTAATCACACATTATTCTCTTCTGTCCTCAAATCAGTTCCAGTCGTCATAGAGACGGCGCTGTACAGTTAACATCATCTCTTCTTCTCATGACTATTATATCTAGTTAACTTTACTAATACATGAGCACTGATAGGAATATAAAGCATGATGTTCATCAGAAACAGAGCTTCAGGCCAGAAGAAATACATAAAACTGACACATGGACCAAAAAGAGCACATAAGAAACACCTGGAGAGGCACGAGTCCTTGCACAAAAATGATATATATTTACAGGGGTGCTCATACAGTAAGTTTACATCCCTCTAAAGAAAAAAAGAATTATTATTATAAATGATACTAAAAATAAGAGGATTCATAAAAATAGAATTTAGTTTTTTTTCAACGAAAATGAAGTGAGTTTATGCTTAAAACAAGAGCAAAAATCTGTCAGTGTGGTAAGAAAAATAAACCTAATTCAAAGGGAAAACAAGTATATTTTTCTGACTCCACTGACAGATATTTGTTTTTATTTTAAGCAAAAACTCACTCAATTTTGATAATTTTTTTTCAGAAAATAAAAATGTGTATTTTAAGTAATTTTGCTTCTCTAGTAAATGTATCTTGTTTTAAGAATGTTTAGATATTTGTGCTGGAAAACAAGACAGAAACACTGAGGAAGAACAGTGCTGCTAGTCATGATGGGTAATTCTGTGTATCGTGTGTCTCTAGCAGCATCTAACATGTTCAGGTCAGACTCACTTCTTGTAGAGCAGGATGGCGATGACGATGCAGATGATGAAGAGCACAGCCAGCACGGGTCCCACCACCCAGATGAGACCGTCGCCCGCGTCCAGAGGCTGAGGGTCCGAGTCCGGCGCGATCACGGGGTCAGTGTAAACACACACGCACACTCATACACACACACCCACGCATGCACACACACACACGCACGCACACACACACGCACGCACACACTCACACTCACGCTCGCACGCATGCACGCACGCACTCACTCACACACTCATGCACTCGCACACGCACACGCACTCACACACTCACACTCACACACACTCACACTCACACACACACACTCACACTCACACACACACTCACACACACGCACACTTACACACACACTCACACACACACTCACACACACACACACACACACTCACACACAC
>NW_015548257.1:175431-180806 GCF_001515605.1 Sinocyclocheilus anshuiensis
GTGTGTTTGTGTGTGAGAGTGTGTGTGTGTGTGTGCTCACACCCTCCTGGTTCACTGATCTGACAGCTTGTTAAGACTCTCACGCTCACATTCACCTGCACGACCTCCGACAGAAGAAAGTCAAAGCTCAGGATTTTCATACAATGTTCCACATCCAGCAGAAAGAGCGGAAACGCTGCTGAGACTGTATTTCATTAGCGGCGTCACTGACCGCTCAACACTCACACCAGTACAAACGGCCAACAGAACTACACTGCAAAAAATGATGTTCTTCCTTAGTATTTTTGTCTTGTTTTCTAGCACAAATATCTAAAAAATCTTGAATCAAGATGCGTTTACGTCACAGGTAAAATTATTTCATTCATAATCATAATGGACTGCGAACAGCTTGTTTTCTCCCAGTCCTTAAATTATCTGCCAATGGTCAGAAGAGCAGATGTTGTCCATTTTGTTGACAATTTTCAGGGAGATGTGAAAAGATCCCAATTGGTCAAATTCTTTTATGAGCAATCACAGATTCTGTAGATCTGCACCAGATCTCACACATAGCAATAATAATAATCAGAGAGATGTTAAATTAGTTCTACCTCCTCCAGGTCCATCTCGTCTGGGCTCTTCAGATGCCGGATCACTCCTCTGGCTCTCTTCAGAGGAACCACCACCACATAGATGTTCCTGCAGGAAAAAAATTAAAGCATCTGCCAAATGCATAAATGCAAATATATACTAAATGTGAGGCGTGTGAATTCAACGACTCGTTAATGATTCTTTTAGCACTTTTAAGGAAGCAAAAAACTATTTCTGTCTATATTATTACATTGCAAAAAACAGATTTTCCTACTCAGTATTTTTGTCCAAATATCTAAACATTTTTAAATCAGGATATATTTGCTGGATAAATAAAATGACAATTAGGTCTTAAGTCTTGTTTATTGGAAAATCGACCAAAACGAAGGGAATTCATGTTTAAAACAAGAAAATATATCTGTCAATACATTAAGAAAAAATCAATAATAATTCAAAGGGAAAATAAGTTTGTTTTTCTGACTCCATTGGCAGATATTTTTCTTGTTTTAAGCAAAAATTCACTTAAATTTGATACATGTTTTTTTACAAAAACAATATCAAAAGTAATTTTGCGTCTCAAGTACGAAAATTAACCATGGTTTTATTGTAGTAAAAGTGTAGTAACCATATTGATTACCATTTCTGTTACTGTCCTTTAGAGTAAATATCTGCTAGCTGGGAGGATGCATTCGTTTACTGATCCTGTCCTAGCTTTTACCGCTTTAAACGATGACTGAAACCTTGTATAATAGGCACTTCTCGTGTTTATTGCCATCTTACAGTGAATCACTTGTTGTATTCCTCAATTGTAAGTAGCTTTGGATAAAAGCATCTGCCAAATGAGTAAATGTAAATGTATAACAACAGTTTTACAACAATTACTGTGGCTAAAGTATGGTTAGTGTAGCAAAACCATGATTAATTTGGTGTAACTATAGTAACCATGGTTTTATTTGTAGTAAAACCATGGTTAATTTTCTTGAGGGAATGTATCTTGATTTAAAGGATGTTTGTACTGCAAAACAAGACAAAAAGACTGAGTAAGAATTTTTTTTGCAGCGTATTGTCTGTTTTCATATTTATTCTACACGGGTTTTTTCTTCAGATACGATGGTAAATAATGGCTTGTGGTTCAGTGACTCAGTGTAAATGATGTAACTGATTCATTGAGTGAACTGCTTGAGAATCATTTGTGTTTAATCAGCGAGGACGTGCTCTGTCGCTCTCGCTGCGTTCGGTTCACACAGATGAAGCATCATGCCCTTGGCTCACACATCACACATCTTCATGAGCTGCGGTGAGAACGGCTCGTGCTGTAAAGTGTGCGCGCTGCAGTTAGAGCGTTGCATTGGGAGCTGAAGTGATTTTCTTCCACAGGAAGCAGCCAGAAACACAAATCGACTGCGGCTCCGAATTATTCACAGCGCAGCGGCTGATGATTCCTGCACGTATGTGTGCGCACGTCATGCATGATTCATGCGTCCTCAGGTGTGTGTTTGAGCGTGCTGGAAGTGTGTGCGTCTGATGAAGCGTGCATGTAACGCAGAGTTCACACTGCACGACTATCTGGGGCACACTGCAAAAAATGATTTACTTTTTTAGCATTTTTGTTGTTTTCCAGTACAAATATCTGAACATTCTTGAATCAAGATGCATTTACTTGACAGGTGAAATGACTTAAGATTTTATGTCTTGTTTTCTCAAACAAAACGTTTTTGCTTAAAATGAGCAAAAATATCTGCCAATGGGGCAAGAAAAGTAATCTTAATTCAAAGGTTAAACAAGATTATTTTTCTTACCCCATTGGCAGATATTGGCTTTGGGGGCTGGAGCCCCTGCCATTTTTAAAAATTATTCAAAAGTGCCCCTCTCAGACAAATAGCAAATGATATTGTAGTCAATAAAACAAAATGCATTTGAATTATAAGTAACATGACAATGTGTGCAAAACAGTAACTAATCGCTCAGAAGTCGGGAAAATTCCTGTTTATTTTTGCATATCTGTCAATCTGAGGCGTTGCTATGGTGACTAGTCTGTTCGGAAAGCTGGGCTCTCGAGCCATATATGGTTCTTTCAGTGAGTGGGTTGACGGACGGGGAAAAAAATCATCATTAAAGCTAAATAAATAAATAAAATCCATATATTATATATTTTAAAATATTACACAATACATCAATTGCCCGTTTGTCATGTATAATACACCAACCAATCATGATCTGGCACAAGAAGTTCAAATTTCATTGGATGTGGAGCAGTCATTTCCCATTCTTATTCATAAATCGGTTGAAAAATACATGGACAGACGAGCTTACATTTGTGGAGCGATCTGGATCTTCGCTTTATCTTTATTTTATAAATCAAATTACATTGCTGAGAAAATGGATGCTAAATGACTACAAAAGCACTGCACAAAACCGTGCAGCACCAAAAGTCGCAATAATAAAGGTAAGAATCCGTGTATCATTCGATCATTCGTTTTTTGATTTAATATTGAAAGTAGAAAAATTAGAAAACGGCTCCTTTTTCGTTTTTTTCCAAAAATTGAAAACAGAGAATTCAGCTTAAATTTTCGTTTTTCGCTCAGGGGTAGAAAAATGAATTAACAGCTTGAATATTCGATTTCTACATGTGGGCGGGAATTAAACGCCCCTTTCTGCTGATTGGTCAGCCGAAGAGCAAACAGTGCCATCATCAGTTCTTCCGCAGTATCACGCAGCAGAATAATAGTCCTCCACTGCTGCAGTTGTATGGATTAATTACCCATTTTATTGCAACTACATTTCATATTTTTCTCATCAAACAGACTAATGAATAGCTCGACACAACTCATACCGGGGCAGAGTCTAGACAGGGCTTTCTTCTGTGTAGACCAGCGTTTATCATGATACATAGGCCTACTGTGATTTATTCCAAAGTGACTTATATGATGCATTTAACGTCAAATCATCTAAATGAAGCCTTTTAAAAGACGAGTATTCGCTGTGGTTCATGTTTGTGGCATGCAGCAGAAAGATGCTCAAGGAGACCGAGACACGCTAAAGCAGCGCATTCTGTTGTTCTCTTTATTTTTCAAAGGCATGACATTTTGTAGTTATTTTGAACGTAACGTTACACAATTAAAAATATACATTAAAATATATTTTGTACATATTGTATATATTGTAAAATCATTAAAATATGCTGATTTATTATCAGTGCTGGAAACTGTTTTGCTGCTTATTTTTATTTTTTTTTGGAACCTGTGATACTTTTTAGGGTTCACTGATAAATAAAAAGTTAAAAAACACAGCATTTATTCAAAATAGTGATGTTTTCTAACAATATAAATCTTAACTATCACTTTTCTATCAATTTAACAAATCCTTGCTGAATAAAAACTAACTTCTTTAAAAAAAAAAAATAAAAAAAAAATACTGACCTCAAGCTCATGAACGGTAGTGTATAACTGTATATTGTTACAAAAGTTTTATTTTAAATAAATGCTGTTCTTTTGTATCTTTTTATTCATCAAAGAATCCTAAAAAAAATATCACAGGTTTCCAACATGGATAATAAATCAGCATTGCATAAAATGTATTTGAAAGTATATTAAAATTTTGATCAAATAAATGCAGGCTTGATGACTAAAAGTGACTTCTTGCAAAAATATAAAATAGTAATGTATCTAAACTTCGACCTATATATGTGTTCCTGCAGCACAAAAGCAGTGTTAAGTCGCTGGGGTATATTTGTAGCAATAGCCAACAATACATTGTTTGGGTCAAAATGATCAATTTTTCTTTTATGCCAAAAATCATTAGGATATTAAGTAAAGATCATGTTCCAAGTTGTTAAGAACTTCATTTGAACAACTTTAAAGATGATTTTCTCAATATTTAGATTTTTTTGCACCCTCAGATTCCAGATTTTCAAATAGTTGTATCTCAGCCAAATATTGTCCTATCCTAACAAACCATACATCAGTGGAAAGCTTGTGTATTCAGCTTTCGAAAAATTGACCCTTATGACTGGTTTTGTGGTCCAGGGTCATATATATATATTTTTTACATTGCCCCTGTTTTACATCTGAGCCCCTGCCCCTGAGGAACTCTCTGCACATCTCTGGTCAGTGATTTCACAAAACCTGTCGGGAGTGAAGATCGTGCGGTGTGAAGCGTGCATGTAAGCGCTGCTCGCACCTGACGCTGCTCCTGGTGTCCAGCGAGGGCAGTATGATGGTGACCATGGCTTCGGTCTCTCGCGTGTGGTCCACCTCGGGCCGGCGGATGAGGATGGGAGGAGATGTCTTGGCGTGAATGCGGTGTCTGAGGCCGCCCATGTTCCCCTCAGGGCTGGTGATCTTGAAGTCGTAGCTGGTGTCCGGCTGCAGGTTTGGGATCACAGCCTTCCTCGGACGCGCGTCCACCTCCATCTTCTGCCGGTTGTACTCCACCTGAGAATGAAAGCAAAAATAACTGTCATAACAGATTTATTTAAACATGCATTAAATAATTAAGACATCACTAACAAGTAAAGTAAAATATAATGAGTATATAGCATTGATCTATACTAAAGATATATTATTAGATTATATAGATCAGTGGTATATAGTCTAATATTTTGCGAAATGCTCTTCTCTAGACTTAATTTCTCTAGCAAACTAACGAGCTGTTGACACTGATGATGACCTGCCTGAGGAAAATGAAATGCTGTTTTATTGACATCTTTCCACGGATGAAACACTGATTGAGCGATTACATCAAATGTTCATTCATGTTTATTTCACATTAAATCTAGTATCAAAGAGCGTCAAAAAGGCATTTATTGT
>NW_015548257.1:181660-186567 GCF_001515605.1 Sinocyclocheilus anshuiensis
AGACTGTAAAGTCGCTTTTTTTATCATGATACATAGGCCTACTGTGATTTATTCCAAAGTGACTTATATGATGCATTTAACGTCAAATCATCTAAATGAAGCCTTTTAAAAGACGAGTATTCGCTGTGGTTCATGTTTGTGGCATGCAGCAGAAAGATGCTCAAGGAGACCGAGACACGCTAAAGCAGCGCATTCTGTTGTTCTCTTTATTTTTCAAAGGCATGACATTTTGTAGTTATTTTGAACGTAACGTTACACAATTAAAAATATACATTAAAATATATTTTGTACATATTGTATATATTGTAAAATCATTAAAATATGCTGATTTATTATCAGTGCTGGAAACTGTTTTGCTGCTTATTTTTATTTTTTTTTGGAACCTGTGATACTTTTTAGGGTTCACTGATAAATAAAAAGTTAAAAAACACAGCATTTATTCAAAATAGTGATGTTTTCTAACAATATAAATCTTAACTATCACTTTTCTATCAATTTAACAAATCCTTGCTGAATAAAAACTAACTTCTTTAAAAAAAAAAAATAAAAAAAAAATACTGACCTCAAGCTCATGAACGGTAGTGTATAACTGTATATTGTTACAAAAGTTTTATTTTAAATAAATGCTGTTCTTTTGTATCTTTTTATTCATCAAAGAATCCTAAAAAAAATATCACAGGTTTCCAACATGGATAATAAATCAGCATTGCATAAAATGTATTTGAAAGTATATTAAAATTTTGATCAAATAAATGCAGGCTTGATGACTAAAAGTGACTTCTTGCAAAAATATAAAATAGTAATGTATCTAAACTTCGACCTATATATGTGTTCCTGCAGCACAAAAGCAGTGTTAAGTCGCTGGGGTATATTTGTAGCAATAGCCAACAATACATTGTTTGGGTCAAAATGATCAATTTTTCTTTTATGCCAAAAATCATTAGGATATTAAGTAAAGATCATGTTCCAAGTTGTTAAGAACTTCATTTGAACAACTTTAAAGATGATTTTCTCAATATTTAGATTTTTTTGCACCCTCAGATTCCAGATTTTCAAATAGTTGTATCTCAGCCAAATATTGTCCTATCCTAACAAACCATACATCAGTGGAAAGCTTGTGTATTCAGCTTTCGAAAAATTGACCCTTATGACTGGTTTTGTGGTCCAGGGTCATATATATATATTTTTTACATTGCCCCTGTTTTACATCTGAGCCCCTGCCCCTGAGGAACTCTCTGCACATCTCTGGTCAGTGATTTCACAAAACCTGTCGGGAGTGAAGATCGTGCGGTGTGAAGCGTGCATGTAAGCGCTGCTCGCACCTGACGCTGCTCCTGGTGTCCAGCGAGGGCAGTATGATGGTGACCATGGCTTCGGTCTCTCGCGTGTGGTCCACCTCGGGCCGGCGGATGAGGATGGGAGGAGATGTCTTGGCGTGAATGCGGTGTCTGAGGCCGCCCATGTTCCCCTCAGGGCTGGTGATCTTGAAGTCGTAGCTGGTGTCCGGCTGCAGGTTTGGGATCACAGCCTTCCTCAGACGCGCGTCCACCTCCATCTTCTGCCGGTTGTACTCCACCTGAGAATGAAAGCAAAAATAACTGTCATAACAGATTTATTTAAACATGCATTAAATAATTAAGACATCACTAACAAGTAAAGTAAAATATAATGAGTATATAGCATTGATCTATACTAAAGATATATTATTAGATTATATAGATCAGTGGTATATAGTCTAATATTTTGCGAAATGCTCTTCTCTAGACTTAATTTCTCTAGCAAACTAACGAGCTGTTGACACTGATGATGACCTGCCTGAGGAAAATGAAATGCTGTTTTATTGACATCTTTCCACGGATGAAACACTGATTGAGCGATTACATCAAATGTTCATTCATGTTTATTTCACATTAAATCTAGTATCAAAGAGCGTCAAAAAGGCATTTATTGTTTGAATTTCTCAAAAAAGTTACATAATTTAAAAGACGAGACTTTGTTTCTTATTAAAAGTAACAATATATAATACTTGAACTTTCCAATGAAGTTCCAGTCGTGCATTGGTTAAAATGTATTTGTGTACACATGCGTACCGAACCCTATTAAAGATGCATCAGTATTTTTGTTATCTGTTCCACTTACTGATAAGACAATTTCAGAATGCATTGCAACAAACTTGAAATAAATATACTTATTTATGCTGATAATTAAAGCACACTCATTGAGCTGTTGCAATATTGAGATATATTATCTAAAAAACAGTTCCAGTGACATCAATGTTTGTTTGACTACAATCATAATCAATTGCAATATAATTGAAATGATTTGACGAGCGCCGTTGTCTTTCCTGTGTTGATGTGTTTCCTATTGAGAAAGTAAGAGGACGTCCTCATTCTAGAGAGATTTACTGGAACGCAACAACTGAACAAAGAGCCAGAGATTCTAATGCTGATGTGTTCACAGACGTGCAGTGATTGCTGCGAGACTCACAGTGAAGCGATAGGGGGCGCTGCTCTCCGGAAACTCCCACGTCAGCAACACGCTCGTCTTCGTCGCCAGATTCACCGAGAAATTCCTCGGCACGTCTATCCAAACACACACACACACGTAACACACGTGAGACTCGGTGATGCAGGAACTGGAACACACACACAGGACTGTGAGGAGGCAGACATCCGCCGTGTGCGCCGAGGCCTGTGCAGGGAATTGTGGGGGATGTAGAAGGTCAGTGTATGGATACGCAGGGACACATATGCGGAAGATCCAGTGAGAGCTGGCCCAGATTCGCTAGCTGCTAATGAAGGTTATTTTGAAGGAAGTCGGGGTGAGACACAAACTCAATCACACACAAACAAACACTCGCTTAATTTGTGCCACACCACAGACTGGACTGGGAAGTGTTGGGAAATGTAGTTGTGAAGGAACTCAAAAGGACGAGGGAAAAGACAAACGTCTCCAGCCTTACCGTGAACCCGAAGGCTTGTCCTGCCAGATGGACTGTGACTGACGCCTGAGCACTTACCTGCGACACCGCCTCCCGTCGACCGGCCGAGCATCACCTGCGGTCGCACACATACACACCTCCACTGTGACGGGTCGGGTGGGGTTAGTTGCGGGTGGTGTTGGTGTCGGTGGGATCTCGGGGTTTAGTTCTGTGTGGCTCACCCAGGCGAGCAGTGTTGGGGAGAGTTACTTTTAAAAGTAATGCATTACAATATTGCGTTACTCCCTAAAAAAGTAACTAATTATGTTACTTAGTTACATTTTATGGAAAGTAGTGTGTTACATTACTTTTGAAATCTGGGCAGGGCTTGCTTGTTTGTTTTTAATATAAAAACTTCTTCTTTTACATACGTAAAACGTAAAAGCCCTTTCACAACAAAAGTGAAATGAATACGCCTCAGGCTGAAGGAAATGTAAATTCACGTCTGTACAGTAGAGGGCGCCGCTCAAACACATCTCATGAAGAATATGATGCAGGAGAAGAAAGTTCAACACTATTCAGCAATAACACAAATGAAACACAAATGTGTCATTTTTGATTATTAGTATGATTGAAGTGGATCATCGAAGGTCATTGGTTAATAAAAATGGGATTTAATACAAATTATATTTGTCTTATTTAACATATTTAATTATTGCAGGTTTGTATAATATTCTGAGTTTGCATTTCGCTGTTTTTATTGATTTTGAGGAACACTGAATCTGTTTTTGTGCAGGTGAGATGAGTAAACACATGTTGATATTTAGTCTAGAACTACAGTAAGATCATGTTCACACACAACGCTCTGAAAAAGTAATGCGTTACTTTACTAGTTACTTGAGAAAAGTAATCTGATTACGTATCTTGCGTTACTTGTAATGGGTTACCCCCAACACTGCAGGCGAGAGCACCTGAGCGGTGTACCTGTGTCGAAGGCCGTGGTTCGGTACAGCACCTGTGGGCTATATGGGCCTGACCTGGCGCTGTTATGAGCTGATATCCTCACAGCATACGCCCGGTCAGGATTCAGCCCATGAATGGTGTAGCTGGATGCATCCGCCGGCACCATCAGCGTGCGCGGTTCAACGCCACCACCTGCTTCCTCATACGTGAGTGTGCATCCGGTAAAACCGGCGTTCCGTTCAGAGCCGTTCGGAGGAAGCCAGGTGAGCTGCAGCGAGCAGCAGGTGGCGTTGACGTGCTCCGACAGCTGCGGAAAACCTTTCGGGGAAAACTCAGGCACCGAAAGCTGCTCCTGAACCTCTTCACTGTAACCGGAGCGCCCTCTAGCGGCCAGGAGGAATGAGTAAACACCTCCAGGACGCAGGCTGGTCACGTTGTGTTGACGCTCCTCAGGTCTGAAATCCAGAGAGACAGACTGAGAGTCGTTTATAAGGCCGTAGGTCAGACGAAAGCCCAGGATCTCCAGCAGAGGGTCGGAGGATTGTTGGGGAGTCCAGATCAGCGCAGCGGACGTCTCATTAACCAGCTGCACGGACAGAACGGGACGAGCAGGTACTAGAGGACACAAAGACACACAAACTTTCAGTGACTGGGCATATAAAATACATCCATCACACTGACCAGATACAGTGCCCTCTTCTGATTGGACAGGGCAGTTACAGTGGTAATTGTTTATATGGTGTTGCAAAAATGTAACTATATTATTGCACACCTCTCTCTCTCTCTCTCTCTCTCTCTATATATATATATATATATATATATACAGTACACTCACGCAAAGCAATATATACTATATTGTAAATCTCAACTGCTTGATTGTTTGTATCATCACAAAATGTGACTGTATTATCACACAGCTCTAATCTGATAAATGCGACTATAAGGCATGAAGATATTAAAGTGCCCCTATTATGGATTTTTGAAAATGACCTTTCATGCAGTGTGTAACACAGCTCTAAGTGAA
>NW_015548257.1:186580-187672 GCF_001515605.1 Sinocyclocheilus anshuiensis
TGTCTCTCAAAAGAAAGAGTCGACTCTGAATCACTGAAAAGAGTAATTTTTAAAACGAATCCCAAGCCGTTTCATGTTGACGTCAACATGAAACATTAGCATATTGCCCGCCCATTTGTTGGTCTTTTCGCATTTGTCTGAATAAAAATGCAAATTCATTCTTTGCCACTAGGTGTCTCTTTTGGAGCAGTAAAATAGCTGTTTCCCCGGTAACGCTGTACACAAAGCAGCACTGCGCTCACAAACACTGCTTTATCAGGCATTACAGTCGAGATGAAATGAAAATGAGACTAATCGGACCAATCACTGCAGATTAGCATCACGCAAAGGAGGGGTTTGGAAAAATGAATCGTTGAGTGAATCGTTTGGGAGTCGTAGAGCAAATAATGTAAAAATAAATGCATATTATAAAAAAATGAAAGTGGTTTTTGACCTTGCGTGCATGTCGACCTGTTTTTGGGGACTCCCAAAACCAAAATATGACCCTTTCATTACCCATAATAGGGGCATTTTAAGATAATAAAAAAAAAATAATAAACTAGTCACTAAATCACATACAGCATCATTTGTGTCATTAATATTTTCATTATATAGACACTGTGTTATCAAAACAATAAGACACCTGAGGCGGGGTTAATATAGAGAATAAAGCCCCGCCCTCTAAAGATATGTCAGCCAATCCAATGTCAGGAACGCACACAATGACTAACTGTGTTTCTGATTGGATAAAGAACTGTGAGTCTTTTGTTCTGTTGAGTCTACCGACAAAAGACTGGTGACTGTCACACACGTTTCACTGCTATCTGTCACACAAACAGCACTGAAAACTGAACTGAAAAAGAATCTGTCTGTCCCTGAATGTTTTAACATACAGAAACACACACACAGACGGGCGACTCACATGTGACAGGTGTCTGCACCAGATGAGCGACGCTTTGAGCTCCGTCACCTTTAATAGTGTAGGCCCCCACACTGATGGAGTACAGCGTCTCAGGCTGCAGATCCTCCAGCATCAGCTCCTACACACACACACACACACACACACACACTCACACACACACACACACACACACACACACACACACACACACA
>NW_015548257.1:187742-198945 GCF_001515605.1 Sinocyclocheilus anshuiensis
ACACACACACACACACACGCGCACACACACACACAGACACACAGTCTAAGTCTCAAGTCATTCAGCGCCAGAAACTTCAATGTACACTTAAGCACTGCTCTCTGAGTGTTGATCTCCGACCTGACACTTGCTCTGATTATATGTTACTGCCTCATTCATTCGTTCATTCTCTCCAGCAATGTTTTGGTTTAATATACTTCTCAGTCTGTGATCTGTGTTCGAGTGGCTCTATGAAAGCACACACACTCATGCAGTGAAGCGGTTCAGATCCAGCGGCTCTGATGGGCTTTGAAATCTTTCTGTCTCAGCTGTGCTTTCATAAGCTGCTCTGAACATGAAGCTGAAGTTCATACTCACGTATTGCGCCGTCTCATCCGTGTCCCTCTAAAGGCACAGCAGCAGGACGACACGCACAGAGATGTGAGAGAATCAGTGATGACCAGGCGGCGCGTAGGAGGAGGAGAGGAGGGTGAGATTAATTTAATGAAAGGACAGAATGGACGAGCAGTGAGCAAGAGAAGAGATGAAGTGAGACGCAGAGTGAGATTCATTCAGTGTCTGTTCATTCAGATCAGACTGATTCTGTACAGGCAGTATAAATAATATATATCATTTATTGTTATTTTGAATGCAGTTTTGGCCAGTATCGTGTAAAAAGCTTGAAAGTTTTACGAAACTGCATCCATGACCCATTTCACTTCTGTCATGTGATGCATTTCTGAGCGAAACGAGATATTGAATGAGAAATAAATGTAGGTCAGGCCGTGATTTTCTCCTGCTGGATTGATGTGAAAGTGTGTTTCATATCAGAGTGTGGATCTGCATCAGAAGCGTAATTCAGAATAACGGCCGCTGATGAGACGATCACAGGAAGATGAGGAACACGTATTAAGAAAGGAAATAAGATTAATTTTAAATTTTATGTTGACTGAAAACATGAATGAATAAAGACCCAAAAACAACAAAACCTCACCATATATCATCTTTGATGAGGTAATTTGTAACTTGAATGTGCCTCCATGTCAGTCGATTCCAGTTATTTTACCTTTATTTTTAAAAATCACATTGTTTTAATTTATCATCATTATCATAAACACACCAGTGTGTAGCACAAACAGTTTTACATTTTATTGTGCTTTGCTATTCTTTTACTTACCTATAGTGGCTAACGAATCGTAAGTCTTTACCAGAAATGCAAATCAAGGTTGAATAATGGTCATATTTTGCTGAGGGTGCGCCGCGGTCTGCGGGGTCGTGACCTCACCTGCTCATCGTCCAGCATCATGTCTTTGATGCGCGGCAGGCCTAGCGACTCCCCGTTCTCCATGCGCACATAGTGAACCTGGTAACCGCGGATCTGCCCGTTCCGTTGCCCTGGCAACACGGAGCGCCACGACACTTTAACAGACGTGCTGTTGATGGGCTGGACTTCCACCTGACGGGGCGGAGCTCTGGGCACTGCGCGCACACACACACACACAGCCTAGTCTGACGTCACTGCAGAACCGTCAAAGAACCAGTACAAAACACCCACACAAGGCAGCTTTAGGGTGTGTTCACACTTGTAGTTCAGTGTAGTTCTCTTGGTCCAGACCAACAATGACACATTTAATTCAGGTTTGCTCAGCATTTACACTGTCAATGATAAAAGGCTTAAAGGGGAAATGAACTGAGAAACCAAAATTCCCTTGATCTTTTGACATATAAGAGGTCATTGTACTATAAAAACATCCTGTAAGTTGAAGGCAGTCTGCCA
Source organism: Sinocyclocheilus anshuiensis (assembly GCF_001515605.1). NCBI lineage: Eukaryota > Metazoa > Chordata > Actinopteri > Cypriniformes > Cyprinidae > Sinocyclocheilus > Sinocyclocheilus anshuiensis. The sequence continues at coordinate 189,499 of NW_015548257.1, forward strand.
AAACAACAGCTTGTGGAATGTGCCACTCTATGATGTAATAGTGTAGAAAACCCCCGCCTCTGCAGAAGATTAACACCTGCTTCTTCATCACTGGCTGTTTAGCCCCGTCCACCAATTCTACATCACTGGCTGTTTAGCCCCGCCCATCAATTCTATATCACTGGCTGTTTAGCCCCGCCTACCAATTCTACATCACTGGCTGTTTAGCCCCGTCCACCAATTATATATCACTGCCTGTTTAGCCCCGCCCATCAATTCTACATCACTGGCTGTTTAGCCCCACCCATCAATTCTATATCACTGGCTGTTTAGCCCCGCCTACCAATTCTACATCACTGGCTGTTTAGCCCCACCCACCCATTCTATATCACTGCCTGTTTAGCCCCGCCCATCAATTCTACATCACTGGCTGTTTAGCCCCACCCATCAATTCTATATCACTGGCTGTTTAGCCCCGCCTACCAATTCTACATCACTGGCTGTTTAGCCCCACCCACCAATTCTACATCGCTGCCTGTTTAGCCCCGCCCACCAATTATATATCACTACCTGTTTAGCCCCACCCACCAATGCTATATCGTTGCCTGTTTAGCCCCGCTCGCCGATTCTACATCGCTGGCTGTTTAGCCCACCGAGAGGTGAACGCAGGTCTACGCAGAAACTAAACGATAAAGATGCGCCAAAGACGACAAGACACTGTGCAGTGCCAAGTTGTGTAAAAACATTGCCTTCCTTCAGATCCCAACGTTAGAAAAGAGTGGATGAACTTTATTTTTAATGAGTAAGAACTCAGTAAGAACTCAGTCCTTCGTTCACTTCATTTTACTGCGGATTCGTTTACAAACAATGCACAATTCAACGTGGGATTTTCAGAAAGATTGAAACTAATAGACGATGCTGTCGACTACTGGATCTGACTGTAATGTCGCAACACAAGTGTAACTGTTTTCATTACGTGATCACTATGGCTTTGTCTGTTAAACAGTTTGATGTGAGTATTTATGTGTTTTTAACCTAAATCGCAGCAGCGTCCATCTGTGAAGGATGTAGACTGTCAATCATACACAACTGTTAGCCAATCACAGCAGTGGGTGTTTACTTCCGACTCTACAATCCTCCACGCCTACTCAAACAGCGTTCTGATGAGGAGGGTTAAAAGAGGACAGAAAATAGCTTATTACTTGTAATTTTCAACCAAATTGAAGTGAGTTTAGGCTTAAAACAAAAACAAACATCTGTCAGTGCTTAACTTTATCCATAGGGAAAACAAGCTTTTTTTTCTGAGCCCACTGGCAGATGTTTTTTGCTGGTTTAAGCAAAAACTCTGTTTTTATTGATGCATGTTTTTCAGAAAACAAGACTTAGCTCCTTAAGTCATTTTGCTTTAAGTAAATGTTTAGATATTTGTGCTGGAAAACATGACAAAAATACTACGTGAGAAAATAATGTTTTGCAGTGTGCCAAGTGTGAACACAACCTTAAAGAACTCAGAAGCCAAAAGGCTGATCTGAAGAACCTTTGACAAAACATCAAGATCTCCAAAGAACCACCTGAAGAACCTAAACAGACCTGAAGAAGAGGGATCTAATGCTGAACCACTGATATGAGATTTTACCATCTTCATCCGTTCTGCACTCTACAGCCGCGCTCTCCGGTCCGCCGCCCTGCGCTGTGATCGCCGTCACCGTCACGCGGTACCGACTCCAGCACCGCAGGCCCGTCAGCAGCGCCCGGCCCGCGCCCGGCTCCAGACGCAGCGTCTGCGAGGACTCACCGCCGCTCCCGTACCGCACCTTGTACCCCAGCGGCTCCTCCGCGGCCGGAGCCCAGCTCACCGACGGCGAGGTGGAGCCAGCGGCGGAGCAGCGGAGATCGCGCGGGGGAACCGAGGGCTCTGACAGGAAGAGCGGAGGAGCGGAAAAGAGTCGAAAATAAAACACAGTAAGGAAAGATCATTGAGGAAGGTGGAGGAGGATAAAGAAACAGAAATGAAGCAAAATAAATCAATACAACATAAAGACGAACGCAGAGGATGAGATTCACGGGCTGCAAAAATAGTGTAGATGGAAACAGATCAATAAAACTAATTATGAGGCTCGAATTACATTCAACTTGAGAGATAAATGATGCAAACAAAGAAAGAATGAAGCAAAATGAAATGAAGGATGTGTTGTGATGCAGCGATGGAGGAATAAAGCGCCTGTCTGTCACAAAACAAGCATCCGATCAACATATTGACCAGAACAAACAACCTAATTAAAGCACCGCCGAGCCTGTAACCGATAGCAGTGCTGTTGCCATGGAAACACGCTTGATGGATGGAGCGACGCTTCGGTCCAGGATCAGAATTCCTGACCAGATGGTGACAGACGGTCCGACTGAAACCCATCGGGGTTACGGAGGAGTTTCTGTTTACAAAGTTCCTCCTTTAATTATAAATCTGACAAGGTTCTGCAGCTCTGTGTATAAGCTGGGTTTCGTAAAACCAACACTCTAAAAGATCTTCTGTGTGTGAACATACATATAAGAACAATACATGTTATGCATGAGATCCACACACTTCACCTGCTACTCTTATAGTGAATAATCAGGATGAATAGCATTTGTCTTCCTCAAGTTTCTGATCACTCAACAGACATCAGATAAAAGCGTCTGCTAAATTAATAAATGTAAATCTGCCTGACGACAAAGTTACAGCTTTGTTTTAATAACCCTGTAATGTCAGAAAGCATCTGGTGAAAGCAGAGCATCGCTGCACTGACTCTGATCCCAATCATTCTGACGTTTGTACTCAAGCGGTTGTGAGCGCTAAAGCAAAAGAAATCACAAAAACATCAACTCGACTGGATGCAGATCTAATGAGAACAAAACAACAGAAACTAGAAAATAACGAATCAGTCTGGAAAACGTGTGAAGAGAAGCTGATGATGTAGAGTACATACCTGCTCCTGCGTACGGCATACAGACCTTCTTACCATCACACACACACATTACACTGACTCACACACACACACACACACAGTTGCCTTAAGCATTTTTTTCTGAGCTGAAGTCTCGGCCGAATATGAACATATATAATTGTGGGTATTATCTGTCATTAATACTGCGGTTAATGTGGGGCTTTGGTCTCCGTCAGTGTAATTGACTGAAACCTTTCCAGACGAACGGCACAATGAGAGCTGAGAGAGTTATTAAAAATAACAAGGGATCCGAGACGTTCTTAAAATCAAAGCGATAAGGTTCTCGCCACATTAGGCTCCACGGACCCCGTGACCGGCCCCTGTTCTCGCACACGCACACTCGTGTAACACAATAATTAAACTGACATGGAATAATTCAATTATCTTTATAGAATATGACATGTAAAAATGACCTGCGGATGTGTAATTGCTTTCAAAAACTGTTATCTGCACCAATGTCAGAGGAAGTGCGAGGATAATTGGGCTCATGTGCGTTTGTGCTGGAGCCTCGGTGAGATGCTCAGAACTTCAACACAACCTACAGACTCACAACTGATGCTACAGCAACATGCTGGACCAGAGAACAGCTGAAAAACCCCACAGACAAGAATACCCTAGCAACCAGATAACAACACACCAACATCTGCTCAGAACACCTGAGAAAACGCATAGCAACAGCTTGGCAACGACCCAGAGTACCCTAGAAACTATCCACAACACCCTAGCAACCGCTTATAACCACAGACACCCCTTAGCAACCACTCACAAACCCTAATAACACCCTAGCAACTGTTCCCAAAAGCCTAATAACACCCTAGCAACCGCAATACCCTAACAACTGTTCCCAAACACCTAATAACACCCTAGTGACTGCAGTACCCTAGCAACTGTTCCCAAACCCTAAATAACACCTTAGCGACTGCAACACCCTAGCAACTGTTCCAAAACCTGTAAAAACAACATAGTGACCGCAACACCCTAACAACTGTTCCCAAACACCTAATAACACCCTAGTGACTGCAGTACCCTAGCAACTGTTCCCAAACCCTAAATAACACCTTAGCGACTGCAACACCCTAGCAACTGTTCCAAAACCTGTAAAAACAACATAGTGACCGCAACACCCTAACAACTGTTCCCAAACACCTAATAACACCCTAGCAACCGCAACACCCAAGCAACTGTTTCTAAACCCCAAACAACACCCTAGCGACCGCAACACCTTAGCAACTATTGTCAAACCCATAATAACACCCTAGCGACCATGTATAACCACCCACAACACCCTAGCAACCACAAAACTCTAGCAACTGTTCCCAAACCCCTAATAACACCCTAGCGACCATGTATAACCACCACCAACACCCTAGCAACCACAAAACTCTAGCAACTGTTCCCAAACCCCTAATAACACCCTAGTGACCACAACACCCTAGCAACTGTTCCTGAACCCCTAATTACACCCTAGCGACCACAACACCCTAACAACTGTTCCCAAACCCCTAATAACACCTTAGCGACCATATCTAACCACCCACAACACCCTAGCAACTGTTCCCAAACCCCTAATAACACCCTAGCGACCATGTATAACCACCAACAACACCCTAGCAACCACAACACCTTAACAACTGTTCCCAAACCCCTAATAACACCCTAGCAACCATGTATAACCACCAACAACACCCTAGCAACCACAACACCTTAACAACTGTTCCCAAACCCCTAATAACACCCTAGCAACCATGTATAACCACCAACAACACCCTAGCAACCACAACACCTTAACAACTGTTCCCAAACCCCTAATAACACCCTAGCAACCATGTATAACCACCAACAACACCCTAGCAACCACAACACCTTAACAACTGTTCCCAAACCCCTAATAACACCCTAGCAACCATGTATAACCACCAACAACACCCTAGCAACCACAACACCTTAACAACTGTTCCCAAACCCCTAATAACACCCTAGCAACCATGTATAACCACCAACAACACCCTAGCAACCACAACACCTTAACAACTGTTCCCAAACCCCTAATAACACCCTAGCAACCATGTATAACCACCAACAACACCCTAGCAACCACAACACCTTAACAACTGTTCCCAAACCCCTAATAACACCCTAGTCACCACAACACCCTATCAACTGTTCCCAAACACCTAATAACACCCTAGCAACCATGCATAACCACCCACAACACCCTAGCAACTGTTCCCAAACCCTTAATAACACCCTAGAAACCATGTATAACCATCAACAACACCCTAGCAACCACAACACCCTAACAACTGTTCCCAAAGCCCTAATAACACCCTAGTCACCACAACACCCTAGCAACTGTTCCCAAACACCTAATAACACCCTAGCAACCATGCATAACCACCCACAACACCCTAGCAACCGATCAACGCTAGCAACTGTTCCCAAACCCCTAATAACACCCTAGCAACCATGCATAACCACCCACAACACCCTAGCAACCACAAAACCCTAGCAACTGTTCCCAGACCCCTAATAACACCCTAGCAACCGCCTCTAACCACCTGAAGCGGATCAGAGCTCAACCTCACAACCTGTAATACGGGAAACTGGTGAAAAGCCCCCAAAGCACACAAATACAGCAACAGCACACCGTTAACCTCTCTCACTGCCATTACTCTGAGCTGTTTGGCGACCATATGCTGTTTGTGCAGCTCAACTAAAACAGCCCAGAACACAACAGAACAACTTCAATTCATACCGTTTTGTCTGCAATCACAGAAAGTTCATCAGAGTGTCAAAGTTCAACACTGCAGGACTGTGTTTGATATCCAGACTCAGTCAAGCTCGATCAGACGCAGTTCCATTCACAGATCCGGCTATCAGGACGGTTTAGTGGAATAATGAGAAGAGTCTTACGGACCGCGGCGATGGCTCGTCATCCTCACTTAACCGTTAACCGTCCTGGAAAACACAAGCTTTACCAGCAGTACTGAAGAGCTGCATGACACCTAAGAGGAGCACTTCATCATCAGCACAGACACAACAACACACACACTGCTGGAGTTACGATCACTTCACTGGGTCCTGAGCTGAAAAGACATTAAACTAAAGGAGGAAAAGAAGAAAGAAAGAGGTAAAAGGAAAGAAATTGAAAACACAAATCCCATCCAATCTGGTGGTGGCTTTGACTTCTGCTTGTTTTTCAATCATCTACTGGAAATACTTGTGGACATATACATCTCACACACCAATGCACTTCACAATGACACATAGATGGACAGACAGATGGATGGATGGAGGGGGAAAGATGAATAAACAGATTTGGGGGGAATTCAACCACTTTTGTGCCCTGTGCACTTGCAGCCAAGATTACGTTTCTCTTCTGTTTTCACTCTGAAAATGATGACTGAGCAACTACAGATTAAACATCCAATCAGGGGGATTCAACCTCTACACCAGCCCCGCCCCCTTCCCATCCAGACCAACAAAACCATCAAAACCAATCAAGAGTCACAGACAACAGCAGAAGGCATTGACTGCAGCTGTGGATGGAGAAACTGAGGGAGGTTTGGTGCAGAGAGATGTTACTGTGACATACACCATAAGAAAACAGACTGTCAGGTGAAATACGGTAACAACAAAGTCTTTTTAAGGGGTCTCACACATACTTGCTTGTGCCGTGCGTTGATTGATCTCGTTGGTGAACGCGCCGATGCCTTTATTGGAAACGGCAGCCAGAGAGAAGGTGTACTCGGTGTTGGCGCGCAGACCCTCCACCACATACGATGTTCTGGGCTCAAAATTCCTCTTCTCCTGTTTGTTTGAAAGATCAAAGACTCTTTTGTTTAAATTTATGCATTTAGCAGATGCTTTTATCCAAAGTGACTTGCAATTTGTCAATATTTGTAGTAATATTTGAACAATCAGGGGCGGAGCTAGAGGGTGCCCCCCCTTTGCCCCCCCGGCCTATTATTTGTAGGCCAAAAGTGTTTCTTATAGCGCTTTTCCACTGCATGGTACGACTCGGCTCGGCTCGGCACGGCTCAGTACGGCACGGCACGGTTTCACTTTACCCACCTGGAACTTCCCTGGCTGCCCAGGAACTGAAACACAGATCAGGAATGCATTATAAACCTGCTTTAAAATAGAGCACATCATTCATTAATGGAGCGACACAAAGGGTCAGTTTTACTAAACGGCAAATTAGTGCGAGAGTGCAATTCCAAAACAGCGACAATGGGCGTGGAAATTTCTGCGGGTGATTTACTGTCAATGTGCAAATTAAAGAACACAGACGCAACATCTCATTTACATATCAACCAACGCAATATACCAAGCACAGCGCAAATTAGCGTAGTCGCAAATAAGCAGAGCCGATGCTCATCAGGTGCGGGTGATCTACTTACAACACAGGCACAAAATAGTTTAAGACATAATGCCGCAAACGTTAGTAAATCGCATTTTAATACTCTACTCCCATAAATTTTGAGTCTGAAAGGGAAACTCCTACAAATGCATATTCAATAAGGTCAGATTCAAAAATAACTGTCCATGCCTTTTCAGTGCTAATTCTTCACTGTACAGCTTTAGTAAATCCTGACAGTACTAGTTTAACGCCAACAGGTGGTTTGCGCTGGCGCAAGCTGTAAGTAAATCTGGCCCTAAAGAAACAGTGCAGAAATGCTCATATGGTACTTGATTTCAAGCATTCTGTGAAGCTTCACTGAGAGTTGCATATGGATGTGTACGATCACAGGAACGTGTTAAGGTGTGGTCACATTTACCGTTTCTCTGGGGTGAAATCCATTCATTCCAATAAGAATCTGTGCGATCACTTGATTCAGCTCAAACTGGGATTCAGCCAGCCAATGAACAGAAAGCTGCTTGGTTTGAAACTTACTTCTTTGTGAGCAATGCTTCATGCATCTCTATATTATTGACAATGGATCTGACTTCTCTTTTTCAGCTAACGTGACAGCACATTTGATCTGCAGGAGTGGATTTCCTCAATCGACTGTTTCTCTACAACTCACCTCCAGGCCTGACTTTGACGTGGACGGGGTCAGAGAAGGGCCCATCTCCCACGGACGTGAACGCCAGCACACGGATGGTGTACGTCTCGGACGGCACGAGGCTGTGGATGGCCGTTATCATGCTGTCCTGAACGTTGTGGATCTGCCAGTTGCTCATCGGCTGTGAAGGGTCCATGGTGTAATAAACTCGGTAGCCCTTGATCAAGCCGTTGGGCTCCTCCGGCTCGTCCCAGCGCACCATCACTGCGTTCTGTGATAAGATGCGTGCCTGGATGTTCCGCGGCGGGCTGGCGGGCGCTTGCTCTCCGGTCCGAGCTTCCACTTTGTTGCTGGGTGGCCCCTGGCCGATGGTGTTGACGGCGGACACGCGGATCTCGTACTCGGTGTTGGGGTACAGGCCGCCGATGCTGTAGCGGGTGGTGGTGATGGAGTCCACCGTCTCGTACTTGCTGTCTGGGGATTTGGCACGGTACTGGATGATGTAATAGGAAACAGGGTCGGGGTTACCGGAGTCCCAGGTGATGGTGATGCTGGTGGGGGTCGTCTCCGTGACGACGGGGGTGCCAGGAGCTCTGGGCAAAGCTGCAAAGAGAGCGGAAAACTGCACTGCTCAAAGGTTGATCATTCCTCAGGAGATTCACAGTTAAGTTTGAGAGATTGTTGAGATCTCTACTGAACTCTACAGGAGGATACACCAGAAATTAAGGGTCTGAAAAGCAGGATATTTCAAGGTTTTCTAGGTTAAACAAACAAGATATCTAGAGATCAATATGGGCCGCTTACAGAATGTCTGGAAACTCATGCTTTTGCTTCAATTTACTTTTGGGGAAGATTTGCAAATTTGTAAGTCAATAACGAAGCCCACTTTGTGTCCACACACCGTTTTCTTACCTTATTAGACTGGATAAAATTAGACATTATTTTCATCAACCCAACATCATTCTCTAAAATACATTTACATTCTGCAGCTGGATTTGGCTGATTAACGTTTTCCACCTGCGGCACAGAATATTTGACTTCCACATCACCTTCTGGATATTATGCTGCAGAGAATTTACTTTGTACCATATTTTTTGTCTTTGTTTGCACATTTCAGTACTTTTCGTTTCTACTTCCTTTTACATTATTACTTCCATTTTGTCCAATTTTTATTTTTTCTAGTGGTGGACCGATATTGTTTTTTTTGACAGCCGATGCGGATGAAGAGCAGGGTGGCCGATATAAAGCCGATGTGTGACTCTGGAGCACAAAACCAGTCCAGGGTAAATTTTCTGAAATTGAGATTTATGCATCATCTGAAAGCTGAATAAATAATCTTTCCATTGATGTATGGTTTGTTAGGATAGGACAATATTTAGCACAAATATATACAACTATTTGAAAATCTGGAATCTGAGGGTGCAGAAAAAATCTAAATATTGAGAAAATCATCTTTAAAGTTGTCCAAATGAAGTTTT
>NW_015548257.1:199181-201557 GCF_001515605.1 Sinocyclocheilus anshuiensis
AATGTATTGTTGGCTATTGCTACAAATATACCCCAGCGACTTAACACTGCTTTTGTGCTGCAGGGTCACATATATATATATATATATTTTTTTTTTTTTTTAATATTTAAGAAATTTAAAATAATTTCAAAATGAATTAATAAATGTGTATTATAAACATACTTTTACTTTAGATGACAACTTCTTGATTATTACAGTATTTTTCACAAATAAAGAAATATTTTAAATATATATATACAAAAAGCAGGTAAACAACAAGGCACTCAGTAATCTGGGAAGTTTGTGTGCATTAAGGATCTTTTTTTTTTTCAACTAAAGCCAAGGTAAAGGTTCAACTAAAGCTAATTTTACATACAGCACACATTGAAAATGACATGAATGGCTAATGAATAAAGCGCAACATAGATTGAAACCACGAGTTTAAATGGCCTTTCCTTACACTTAACAATAACTTGCGCCACGGACTCAATGATTCCCAGGCTGCTCATGGCGACGCAGGTGTAGTTGGCCGACTCGCGCACGCCGTTCAGCTCCAGAACGTTTCGTCCCACGGGCATCTCTTCCTCCGGCGTCAGGTCCTCAGAATTCAGCATCCACTTCACGTAGGGCATCGGAGAGCCGACCGCGACGCAGGTGATGTTCACGCTGCCGCCTGGCATGATCTCGTGGCTCACGGGAGGGATGGTGAAGCGAGGGGGAACGCGCCGAACTGGAGCACAAACACAAGGAAACAGAGGAGAACCAGGTAACAATGACAGAAAATGAACGTTCTGGTGAAAGACTCATATTCAAGCTGGCAATGCATCATTACAGCTAAAAGGACAAGTTGCTAAATATAAGTGCTGGCTAGCAGATGGAACGGAATAATATTGTGTAAGGAGCCGGAGAATCTGAATTCGAGCTAAAGGTCAAAGCCGTGTTTTCGCCCATTTCTACAGGCGCATCTCTCCATCGTCCTCGTTACGTTCACAGACATTTCTGCGAGGATGAAAAACACAGGCGTTTAACGCAGACGCTTCTCTGTTCTCATTCCGAGCTCAGCTGGGAGGCAGAGAAACTGTAATGATGCATATTTATTAAAACCTGCTCTGTCTGAACGAGCTCGATTTCGGTCCGCTTCCCATAAGCCTTTAGAAACCTAAATGAGATGGCGCTGCCCTCAGGGACGACGGAGAGCAACCAATGAAGCCTTTTCAAGCTCTGTGATCAATGGCTGCAGATATCGGCTCTATAGACCTGCGCTGGGAAAGCAGGCGTTCGATCGGGTCTGGTTTCGTTCCCCGGCGGATCGTGATTGAGAGCTGCATGGGTCACCTGCATGCCTGAACACGACACCACAGCATCGAGGGAGACCGCTAAACACACACACACGCAAACCTAACAGCCGTGAAACATTTCTGCACCTACTAGTCAATATGTTAACTAGTGGCTGACGCTCCATGCTCCAAAAAGGCCATAAAACTAGTCCAGTGCTTCTCAGCTGGTTTTGCTACATTGAGACAGAACCCTGTTACAGTTTTTTTTTCAGCTGCTTACACAAAAAATCTTTCCTTGTCACACAGTTTCTGAAAGCTGACACTCAAACAGCAGAAGCACACACCAAATCTGCAAAACCATACACTAATACTGGATCTTTGACTCAGTTTTCAATTTAATTTTGCAAAACACAGCACATAGTTCTCTATGTAACGCACAAAAATCTAACAGGAATTAATATTATGGCAAAGCTGTTTGCAAATGTTTGCTTTTGAGATGTGTTTGTGATATTTTCAATGCAGTGCTTAATTTTGCAAGAGATGTGAGGCATTTTGCGTGCAATTCTTGGATTTGTGTGTAAAGTTTTGAAAATGTGTGTAAGCAGCTGAAAAAAACTGTAAAAGTTTCCTTTTTCTAACCATTATATTGCTGGTTGAATTGTATTAATTGATTTCAGCCTTGTTTTTTCTCTGCTGTCTATGACCTGCCACCCATTTCTGAGTTACAATCCACCAGTGGAGACGCACTGATCCAGTGTGTGTGTGTGTGTGTGTGTGTGTGTGTGTGTGTGTGTGTGTGTGTGTGTGTTGATATTTTGAATGCAGTGCTTAATTTTGCAAGAGATGTGAGGCATTTTGCGTGCAATTCTTGGATTTGTGTGTAAAGTTTTGAAAATGTGTGTAAGCAGCTGAAAAAAACTGTAAAAGTTTCCTTTTTCTAACCATTATATTGCTGGTTGAATTGTATTAATTGATTTCAGCCTTGTTTTTTCTCTGCTGTCTATGACCTGCCACCCATTTCTGAGTTACAATCCACCAGTGGAGACGCACTGATCCAGTGTGTGTGTGTGTGTGTGTGTGTGTGTGTGTGTGTGTGTGTGTGTGTGTGTGTGTGTGTGTG
>NW_015548257.1:201620-205572 GCF_001515605.1 Sinocyclocheilus anshuiensis
AGAGAGAGAGAGAGAGAGAGAGAGAGAGAGAGAGAGAGAGAGAGAGAGAGAGAGAGAGAGAGAGAGAGAGAGAGAGAGAGAGAGAGAGAGAGAGAGAGAGAGAGAGAGAGAGAGAGAGAGAGAGAGAGAGAGAGAGAGAGAGAGAGAGAGAGAGAGAGAGAGAGAGAGAGAGAGAGAGAGAGAGAGAGAGAGAGAGAGAGAGAGAGATGAGCCGGACAGAAACAAAGAACCAGGGCAACAGGAAACACTCAGAAACCGGAGACGCTGAAGTTTCAATCGATCGCTGATGTAAACGAGATGTGTGCGGGTCGATGGTTGCCACTGTGACACTGCGTGGTTACTAGGGCACTGAGTGGTTGCTAGGGTGGTTCCATGCAGAATCTGAGGTGTTGAATGTGTTGCTAGGTTCTTCTGCGTGGTTGCTAAGGTGTTAAAGCATTGTTCATCTCTGGAGCACTGACTGTCATAAAGATATTATTTTGAGAAATGTCTCAGTGTTTTGTTTTTTTGTGCTCCACAGACGAAAGAATGTCATACATGTTTGAGACAGAAAGATCATTTCTGGGTGAACTATCCCTTTAACAAAGAGCACGAGTGAATCTCATTATTCACCATCAGCTGTGCATTGCATGAGACTGTGCGGTCATAAAACAAGAAAAATGTGAGTTACATTTAATATAACAATGAAATAACGATTAAAGAAGCCCAGCAGTTCAATCAGGAGCTCATTTGCTGTAGCTGTAATGTTGACTAATTCAATGAGCCGTTTCATTCACATCACTAGAAGCGCAGACAGAACATAAGCCACGTTAAGATGCGTCTGAAGCCCAGGTTCTTGTTTCTTCTGCTTTAGAGATAACGTCTGAGCAAAGCTTTCTCGGATGCCGAGGCTTATGGGGATTCAGCACACAGGATCAAGTTCTGAAATCTACGACTTCAGCAAAGAGGAAAAAATCCACCTGAATAAAGCTACAACTGCATCAGCTAGTGATTTAGAGCTAAACGCATTTGATCAAACCAATCTCTGACAGAGACGAAACGAACAGATTCCAGTAGCACATGAAATGTTTCTTTACAATAAAATGTGCAACTGTAAAAGTGAATTGAATTGCAGGTGAGCATTGACCAAAGGACACCCAGAATTGGACACACTCAGGTTTAAGATTAAACATAATGGCTAAATCTTCACAGTCATTAGATGCAGTTAATCAGAGCTTGTTAATGCGGGTTAGTGCATGCACTCATAACCATGCCACACCAGCAACATGCAAACTTTCAAAGAAAACACTCAGGTGCATCATGCACAAGAAGAGCCCAACATGTGCATTCAATGGTAATATTATGACTTATCATGGGTTAACGATGATTGTGACTAAACCAGTCTGTTCTGCCTAACAGGGTGAATATCTGAATTTAAATGACCTACTACGATTGTGCAAAAATCACTTTGCGGCTCTTAAAAGCTTCGGCTTCCAGCGAGACGGGAACAATAACCTTGGGTGGTAACAGCACATTTGATCTATGCAACAATGGGGACTGCTGAATTGGATTTGCCATTGTTAGTCGAGCCCATTACAATGAATTATCTAAACGCAATCTTTCCTCTCGCTGAAAGAAGAAGCAGAGCCACAGCGTATTGACTTACAGTGCTAGCACACAAACACAGCACCACATGAAACCATCACTCCGTCATCGCTTGTGCACTGCGAAAAATGCTTTTATTACGTAGATCTTTTGTCTAGTTTCCAGCCAAGATATCTACAAATAGACAAATAAACATTATTGTCTTGATTTCAGAAAAAATGAATCAAAATTAAGTGTTTTTGCTTAGAACAAGCTAAATAATCTTATTTCTAACAGAGAACAAGGTTGTTTTGCTCACACCAAAGGCAGATTATTTTGCTTGTTTCAAGCAAAAAAGCACCTAATTTAGTTTTTTCTGAAAACAAGACAATAATTTTTTACTTCAAGTCAAGTCATGTCAAACTTTATTTATAGAGCACAACTTTAACACAACCATCATTGATCCAAAGTGCTTTACAATAAAAGGTTAGATAAAAAGCTACAGAGATCAAAATCAAAAGAAAAAACTGAGAAAAAAAAAAGAAAATCCTTCTTGATTTAAGAATTTTTAGATATCTGGGCTGGAAACAAGACAATTTTTTTTTGCAGTGTACTTAGTATTTTTGTCTTGTTTTCTGGTATAAATCTGATTCTTGAATCAAGATGCATTTACTTGACAGGTGAAATGACTTAAGATTTTAAGTCTTGTTTTTTAAAAAATGATCATATTTTGGGGTAATAAAAATAATCTTAATTCAAAGGCTAATCAAGATTATTTTTCTTGCACCAAAGGCAGATATTTTTGCTGGTATTAAGCCAAAACAAACTTTTGATCTTTTTTTTTTTTTTAAACAAGACTTAATATCTTAAGTCATTTCACCTGTCCAGTAAATGCATCTTGATTCAAGAATGTTTAGATGTTTATACTAGAAAACAAGACAAACATACTGAGTAAGAAAAGCATTTTTTTGCAGTGTGTCGATGAAACACGGGGACTCTACAGAGACTGCGGCCCCTGAATCAGATCGCTGCATCAGTGACACGTTCTTCAGAAGCGCAGAAGAGGTTTGGCTCGCTCTTTCTTCTCCTCCTCCAGAGGAGGCTGTCATGCGCCGCATGTCACTCACAATCTGTCCCACAGTCGACTCGCCTTTCAACAGTTTTCCAGGAGCGGAAACGGCTCGAGCGCTTCATCACGCTGACAGAATGAAAATAGGCCACTCTCTGATGACAAACAGACTTTTCCTAAAAAACCCTGAAACATTCCATTAAAACAGACGACACTTCATGCAGCTCATGCGCAAGCCGCGAGAGAAAGTGACAAAGACAGACGAAACAAAGACACAGCGAACAACTGCGAAGCTTCTCTACGAGACTCTGACATCACGCTGAGTTTATGGAGCTGATAAAGCCTGCCGGGATTGATGACGAGAGCACAGGTGATCGGGGATTATAATTCTGATCATCTGATCCTATCATGCTGTGAACGGCTGCCTTCAGAACAACTCGTTTGAAGTTTGGGGAATAATCACTATATTTAGAGAGCTTTGTTTTGCCTGACCGCTGCTGTAGCGCCTAACCCTTAACATAACATAATTAATATACATGAACCAGGTTCAGATTATTTCTATGCCTATAACAATAACTGGTCATTATAACCATTACTTATAAACAGTGTTGAGGGTAACGCATTACAAGTTACGTTATCAGATAACTTTTTTCAAATAACTAGTAAAGTAATGCATTACTTTTAAATTTACTTTTTCAAATAAGTAAAGCAAGTTACTTTGTTTCCCATGTATTGACTGACGGCTCTCGTGTCTGGTGTTGAGAGAAATCAGGAGCGAGACTCTTTCTTCAGACTGACGATTATTCATTTCACTTTTACAGTTGCCACAAATATGATTTGTTTCGTTGTTATTAAAAAACAAGTAAGCCCAGCCCAGCTGACAAAACGTAACACAAAAGTAACATAATTCATTACTTTCCGTAAAATGTAACTACGCAATGCAATTAGTTCTTTTTATGGAGTAATGGAATATTGTAACACATTACTTTTAAAAGTAACTTTCCCCAACACTGCTTACAACATATATCAGTCATAACTGAGCTGCTGAACTGGTGAACACTAAATTAGCAAGAATGAGATATTATAAAGAATAACTGACAAACGCGTTAATGCACGAAGGTACAATACTTGCTAATTATAACACTGTATGAATAGTGACACCAAAAATGTTCACTTCAGTCACGTTTATGAATGTCTGAATGTGTGTGTGTGAGAGTGTGTGTGTGTGTCTCTGTGTGTGTGAGAGTGTGTGTGTGTGTCTCTGTGTGTGTGTGTGTGTGTGTGTGTGTGTGTGTATGTGTGTGTGTGTGTATGTGTGTG
>NW_015548257.1:206113-213876 GCF_001515605.1 Sinocyclocheilus anshuiensis
TGTGTGTGTGTCTGTCTGTCTGTGTGTGTGTGTGTGTCTGTGTCTGTGTGTGTGTGTGTGTGTGTGTGTGAGTGTGTGTGTGTTTGAATCAGCCAGGGATTTTTAGTGAATGTATGAAGTCAGTTTTCCACAAATCTTCATGTCAAAAGTTTGGCTTCTGCATCTCTAAAATACACGACATGTTTATTAATCTAATGCAACGTCCGGATGTTTTTTAAGTGTGACTGAAGTGAACGGACACAGCCGCTGTGTTTGAGACTCGTCTGCGGTTGCTGTCGCGCTCTGATCATACGATGTTTGACGGACAGCTCGGCACAGATGATATTGATGAGACGTCAGTCAATTCAGTGCTTTGGAAAAAAGTGATGCTGTGGAGCGATCAATAAACTGATTGTCTGCAGAAAGCACGTCTGTCACTGGAGTGACAGCCACACACACAGACACGTGCACAGAAGCACGAGCAAAAGCACAGACACAGACACAGACACAGACAGACACAGACAGACAGACACAGACACAGACACAGACACAGACACAGACACAGACACAGACACAGACACAGACACAGACACAGACACAGACACAGACACAGACACAGACACAGACACAGACACAGACACAGACACAGACACAGACACAGACACAGACACAGACACAGACACAGACACAGACACAGACAGACAGACACAGACACAGACAGACAGACACAGACACAGACAGACAGACACACACAGACAGACAGACACACAGACTGACGGATGCACAATCACAGTGGCACAGAGCACATGACCACACAACAGCCAATCACGACGCAGCGCCGCTCAGGCATGCGACCGTTCTCATGCACACGCTCATAATTTCCAATTGCTGGGTTTCCATGGCAACGCGTGCAGAGAGACAGAGAGAGGGCCTTCCGAGTGGAAAGTTTGCAAACAAGATCCCACAATGCAACACACGAGACCGACACGACCCTCGTCTTCACAGCATGCACAGGAGCACGAGCACAGACACAGACACAGACACAGACACAGACAGACAGACACAGACACAGACAGACAGACACACACAGACAGACAGACACACAGACTGACGGATGCACAATCACAGTGGCACAGAGCACATGACCACACAACAGCCAATCACGACGCAGCGCCGCTCAGGCATGCGACCGTTCTCATGCACACGCTCATAATTTCCAATTGCTGGGTTTCCATGGCAACGCGTGCAGAGAGACAGAGAGAGGGCCTTCCGAGTGGAAAGTTTGCAAACAAGATCCCACAATGCAACACACGAGACCGACACGACCCTCGTCTTCACAGCGCTTTGCATTTGATTCGGGTTTGCTACCATCATCAGCACTGTTTACTGCTTGACTGACATTTAGTTCTCTGAGTTTAAATGCCAAATAAAAGAAACGAGAGAAAATAAACTAAAAACACACCAACCTTCTCGCAGCTCTGAGGGTGTAAGGGGTTTGAGATGGAAAGCAGAGAAGAAAACCAGGGAAACACACAGAGAGAGTAAAAAGGCCACTGCAACCATCTTCATCTGCCACAGTCACCTCATTCATTTAGCTTACGTTTAGCTCGTCAATCTGCGTCTTTGTGTGGCAGCATTATTCATATACACTCCCAAATATCAAATATTGTGGCTTGGCCTTGCTCTACTCTGAGAAATTCACTTCATAAAGAAATAAACTGAGAAAACACACACACGACACACTGCAAAGACCTTCATATTTAGTTGTAAATCATGAATGCAGTGAACACTAAAGTCAAATTAGTTTCCATTAGTAATTTAAACACATACAAACAGACAAACAACTGAAAAAAAATCATGAAGAAAACAATTAACAAGCACACAAACGTTTGCAATATTAGTAGAGGCATCATGCAGCACTTGATAACATTAATATCTAATATAACGCGTTCATCAGAGCAAATATTTAGACGTGATTGACGGCCGGTGCTGAGGAGGACTGGACCGTTTCTTTCCCGCTCGTTCCTCATCGAACCTCATTTACCTTCTTTTGTTCTCTATTAAAACCGCGGCGGCTCTTTCCGGACCAGTAGGCCGCGAGCGCTTCAGCCCAACATCAAATATCACTAATTGAGTTAACAGAAACAATTACATGCCTGTAAACCCAATTCATTTCAAATCAATTAGCTTTTTTAATGCTTCGATTAGCCGAGAATCACGAATGAACCCCGACGGGAAGCCCTTGAGTTGATAAAGTTGGGCGTTTCCTCCGAATTGCTCACGAGCAGAATGAACCTCTGCTTGGAAGAAGCTCATAAAAACAGAAATTTGCTCTGCTTGCGACGCTCAATGTCCCTCAGAGCTCAGCTTGGACTGTGTGAGATCAAACACAGCAAAGAGCAAGCGTGGCAGACGCGCGATAACAATGCGATGCGATACGTATGTATACATTTACAGAAGTGCTGCAGAGGCTGCTGGGTAAATTAAAGAAGCTGTCTTTGCTGACATGTGAATGAAAGTGTATTACCTACGGAGTACCTACTGTGTTCCATACCTCTCACGTATAAGTTAGCAGGGGACGAGTAGCGCACGCCTTGAGAGTTAGACGCCACGCACTCGTACTTCCCCTGATCGGTCTCCTCGCTGCGCTCGATCTGCAGCGCACCTGCACAGAGAGAGAGAGAGAGAGAGAGAGAGAGAGAGAGAGAGAGAGAGAGAGAGAGAGAGAGAGAGAGAGAGAGAGAGAGAGAGAGAGAGAGAGAGAGAGAGAGAGAGAGAGAGAGAGAGAGAGAGAGAGAGAGAGAGAGAGAGAGAGAGAGAGAGAGAGAGAGAGAGAGAGAGAGAGAGAGAGAGAGAGAGAGAGAGAGAGAGAGAGAGAGAGAGAGAGAGAGAGAGAGAGAGAGAGAGAGAGAGAGAGAGAAAGAGTGAGCCGGGCAGAGAAACAGACGTGTCAGTCAGACAGACACAAAGAGAGAGAGAGAGAGAGAGAGAGAGAGAGAGAGAAAGAGTGAGCCGGGCAGAGAAACAGACGTGTCAGTCAGACAGACACAAGACAGAGGAGAGGAGGAGAAAAAGAGAAGTAAAGGAAAGAGGAGGAGAGAAAACAAACACAGCATTAATATTTACAGTCACAGTGAACCTCAAGATGCTTTACAAACCTTCCTTTATGTTCTACACGCTCATCAGCTTCATATTTTACACACAACACAAGCACATCCACCTCTGACTGACTGTTAGGGATGGTAAGATTCACTGATTTGCATCGGTGCATCGACCTAAAAGTTAACGATGCGATGCATCGATTTAAAAAAGTGTGCATCAGATACAAGTTGCCATTTGTATTGCGATGCATCTTTTCTAACATATTTGCATCGGTAAAAACTATTTTTTACATATAATTATTAGTACACTTTTCTACACTTTTATTATTGAGAAAGTGACCAATAATTTGTGACCAATATATTACATGTAAATTGATTTCTCCTCTCTAAACGGTTTCTCAAGCGCGTTCTTTCATCACCGCTGCTGCTGCGTAAATATGACATATCACAAAACTACGGAGACCGAGGCGAGTCCTGAGAGTCACATAGAATGTAGATTAACATGGCCGTCTGTCTGAACTAAAGAAATAAAATTGAACTATCTGTACCGTATTGCATAGAATCATAGTGTGATGGGTAGAGGAAATGATTTTACTGTATTGCTTAAAAAAAATAAAGGGTTACTCCACCACTTATTTATTTATTTTTTTTATCAGAATTGTTCTAAGAGTTAACAAAATATTTCATGTATTTCACCATCACACCTGTAGAGGGTAGTGTGGCGCTTTAGCGGGTTATCTAGGGGACCAGCAGCTCGAGTTCCGGGTCATATTAAAACTGCACTCGAGCAAGGCAATAACGTGTCTGTCTCCTTATCACTCACAGCTTGGTGCGTGATTTGGCATGTGCCGGCCCAGATTCCCCCTAGGTCTGGAGCCGGTAACAATTGGGGGCTCATCCGGGATCCCGCATCGTCGAGTGGGGAGAGCTGTCACGGCAGAGGTGGAGGTTGGTGATCAAGCTTCAAGGGAGGCCGCTGCACCCAGCGTCATCCAGAGAGCGGCCGTCAACAGTGAAACGTCACGATGGCTCCTGTAACCCCATGATGGATGTTGATTTTCCAGATTCACAAAAAGTTTTTAGTGTTGAGTACCAGTCAACTACAGTCAGTTGCCAAGGCGATTGAAGATGGCAGCGAGAGTACAGAAGGCTTCAGTGAACCAGAGCTCTACGACTCTACGACTACACCAGGAGTGTAGGACAAAGGTATGACTCAACTTCTCTCCCTTCAGGATCTGTTACACGAACTGACATCAGCCGACTCCGGGTCTGGGGAGGCTTATGTTTGCACCCACTTGTACACATAAACATCTCCCTGCCTCGGCAGAGGACGTACATACATCTTCATCAGACAGGGGCACTCACACACAACTATCGTCCACAGACTCTTGCACCTCAGTCACCCAGTGAATTGCACACTCCCATGTCACACATGGACAGAGACATTTACACACCTGCTGCAGCGGAGATACCAGGTCACCTGGGTGTCACTGGTACTCGTGACACCCACCAGAGTCGGACAAGCCTATCTTCCACTGTTGCTGATCAGGTAGTGAGACTGTCTGATGTCACAGCTTTGCTTCCACGCCGGGAATGTAAATTTCATGGGGGTCAAATATCTGATACCGGGTCGGACATTTCTTTCAATGGTCTCTGAAGCAGATTGATACTGCTCTACAAGAGGGGTTTATGGAGGTTGAGATCATTAGAGCAGTGCTCAAGATAACTAAATTGGGTACCTTTAGGGGAAGTCGTGGCCTAATGGTTAGACTTGTAACCCAAAGGTTGCGAGTTCGAGTCTCAGGTCCGGCAGGAATTGTAGGTGGGGGGAGTGAATGTACAGCGCTCTCTCCCACCTTCAATACCACGACTGAGGTGCCCTTGAGCAAGGCACCGAACCCCCAACTGCTCCCCGGGCGCCGCAGCATAAATGGCTGCCCACTGCTCCGGGTGTGTGTTCACGGTGTGTGTGTTCACTGCTGTGTGTGCGCACTTAGGATGGGTTAAATGCAGAGCACTAATTCCTAGTATGGGTAACCATACTTGGCCACATGTCACGTCACTTTCACTTTCACTTTAGAGAAATGTTCACTAACCACGATGGTTTAACAGTGAATGGGTTAAAGAGACTTCTCCGCGCTCATGTGAGAGATAAAGGTGTAGCCAAGCTCTTCCACGAGCTAAGTAATGCTAAACAACATGACAAAGAGAGTCCACATCAGTTCCTCTATAGACTTATAGGGCTAAAACATAGCGTTCTTGTCGAGTCACAGCAACCAGGTGCAGAGTTTAACTATGATAAGCGACTGGTTCAGGGTACTTTTCTGCACACCTTGTATCAAGGGTTAAATGACAAGAACAGTCATTCATGTCTTAGGCAAGACATCAAACCTTTCCTTGCTAACACACAGGTTAGTGATGACTCGTTGTTAGAGCAGCTGACAAAGTCAACAATGGAGGAAGAAGGAAGGTTAAAGCACCTGGGTGCTGTAGCCAAGTCTAGGTCAGTGACTGTGAGTGTGGCTCAATCTGACATTACTACACTGACCGATGCGACAAAACAGTCCCAAATGGACGCTGAGTTGCAAGCTAATCGTCAAGCTATTAGAAAGCTGACTGCTCAAGTGTCCTCACTAACCACGACAAATGACGCTGGCGAATCAGACTGTTGACCGTGCCCGACTGGCAGCTCTAGTACACCTGTTAAGCACCCACAATCCCTGACAGTTGAGAAAAAGGGTAAATGCCCCGACTGCATAACGAAAGAGACAATGAACTGTCCCCATTGTTTTGTTTGTGGTCAGGCAGGTCATCGGGCCATTGGATGTTTGCAGCGACGAACGTCGGTAAACGGGAAAAGGTCGCTGGAGAAGGGCAGCCAGCAACCGTGAACAGTGTTAAGCCCACAGATACGGTTAAACCGTCAGCCACGTCATGTCAATTGGACCCAAAGAAACGTATGGCCCAGCTCATTGGAAAACGTTGAACTGTTTCCTGTAACATCAATGGTGTGCCAATAGAAATGCTATTAGATTCAGGAGCCCAGGTGACTATGGTTAGCAAAACCAGGATAGATAGGGCATCACCCCATGTCAAAATTCAGCCACTTCAGCCGCTCCTTAACAGTCAGTCCCTTAAAATCTCTGCAGCCAATGGTACTGAAATACCCCTTGAGGGATGGGCAGGTGTTGACCTACAGATTCCTAGCAAGCACCATAGGTCTGTGACAATCAGAGTACCCCTTTTAGTCAGTCAAAGCTGCCATTGTCCCTTGTTAGGTAGCAACGTCTTAGTGGAAATCATCAAAGAACATGGCAACACCGTGGATGTGACCGCTATCCTAACGGATTCTTTAAGTATTCCAGAGAACACCGTGGAGGCGTTGGTCTCTCTCCTTCGGCTAACAACCACGGATGAGCCAACACCACGTGTGGTACGCATCAGTAAGAGAGGTGTTACCATCCCCGCAGGCAAAGTCTATGAGGTCCGGTGTTGAGTTAAGGGGCTACCAGGGAACTGCACCATGCTGTTTCAGCCTCTCACTGAGAATACTTGTCCGGTCGGTTTAGACCTGTTTCCGTCCCTGGTAGACGTTCCTTGGGGAGTTCCGGGTCATATTAAAACTGCACTCGAGCAAGGCAATAACGTGTCTGTCTCCTTATCACTCACAGCTTGGTGCGTGATTTGGCTTGTGCCGGCCCAGATTCCCCCTAGGTCTGGAGCCAGTAACACATAGCATCATATATTTTTTTTCCATTGCATCGTATTGCATTGTGTTGAATCAAATCGAAATTGGATCGTACTGCATCGTGATAGGAGTCAATCGTATCGGCAGCTGCTTCATATGTATCTTTAATGTATCGTATCGTTGGCTATGCATCCAGATGCGTATGGCATCGGCCTCAGTCATGGAGATCCCTACTGACTGTCATTTATTTACATAGCTCTTTTATACAATGGAAATGTAAAGTCCTTAAAGAGCAGGTCATATGGGTTTTTGAAAAATATCTCTTTTGCAATTTATAACGTAGCTATCCTTAAATGAAAACAATCTGCAAAGTTGTTAATCAAAAAATTGCATGATAAATAAAGATATTGTCTCTCAAAAGAGAAAGTCGATTCTGATTCGCCTTAATGAGTCGTCATATTTTCGAATCTTTGGCCTGTTACCGGTATACGTCACTGGGTAAGACATTTGCATAATCCCCGCCTGCCCGCGAGTCTGACCTGCCCACAAACACTTCCGCTAGTTAGTGTGTTTACATCATGTTGAGAAGACGCTGTGTTCAAGGATACCACAGAAATACAATTCGAACCTTTTGTTGTGTGCATGTCATTTTAACGAGGACTGCTTTTCTAATCTTGGCTTTTATCTTCATCGGCTTCTAATCTTCTTAATTTGGACCAACAAGCTCTCCGAACCACAATCTGTAAGTCCTACGATTGATACGTTATGTGTACATTTTCAATTGTACCTAGTGCCTAGTGCAGCTTCCAGGTAAAGCACGATATTACTGTTTTACTGAAGTAGTTCTGATAATTCGCTGTGAACTGTGAACCTCCTAAGATTGTGTCGATTAATGTAGACTGACATTGTTCTAATTACTTAGTTTAATAATAAAGAATGTAGTGTAGTGCACAGACTTTATAATCATTGTGAAATTGCTGTTTATTTTGCTGCAC
>NW_015548257.1:215911-216524 GCF_001515605.1 Sinocyclocheilus anshuiensis
GTTAATCAAAAAAGTGCATGATAAATAAAGATATTGTCTCTCAAAAGACGATATTACTGTCTTACTGAAGTAGTTCTGATAATTCGCTGTGAACCCACTATTTCCTAAGAATGTGTTGATTAATGTAGACTGACGTTGTTCTAATTACTTCGTTTAATAATAAAGAATGTAATGTAGCACACAGACTTTATAATCATTGTGAAACTGCAGTTTATTTTGCTGTACGGCAGTTCTAGGGTTAATGCTGGAGAGACGAGCGAGTTATTTAGGCTGCTGTGATACAGCTGTTCTGCGTTCTGATTAAAAGTTAAGACTGAGCGTCTTTTGTCTGTCGTTCTTCAAACATTACAGTAGACATCTTTTGGTTTACAAACTGTATTGTTTCATCAGTTAGTCACGTTAGCACTCCCCAGGTAGCCAGCGCAATCCGGCAAATTGTCGGCTCACTCGGCTGCCTTCTGGCAGCTGCTCTCCAAAAATGAGCCAGTTCTGGCCCAGTAATGGTTGCCAGATTTGGCTAGGCTTTGGATGTGCAGATCTGTCCCGGTTCCCTTTCATGGGAACTTCAAACTGCGTCCTCTAGGGGTCGCTATGGGGAACGCCTCGTCGTGAC
>NW_015548257.1:216972-220564 GCF_001515605.1 Sinocyclocheilus anshuiensis
TTGGCCAGCTGACCAATCAGAGCAGAGTAGGCTTATGGAAGGGAGGGGTTTGCTCCGAACTTGCTTGGAATGAATCATTTCGAAATCATTGGCAAATGAATCTAATATTAAATGTATATTCTGAGAAAATGTTTTCTGGCCTTAGATGCATTTAAACTTGTTTTAGGGGACTCCAAGTTCTAAGATCTCAAAGTTCACAGTCTTGAACCTTCGTCATTCTGTCTGATTTCCAAATAAATGTATTTGCTTTAAATCAAAGTTTGTAATGATGTGATTCACCTTGTAGCCAGTTGGTTTGGTTTATAACTCTTAAACTGAGACTTTTTTTAAATCCCTGTGGGAAAAATTAATGGGAAAATACTTCTGGAACCAAGGCTGCTGAACAACCAGACTGTTGCCCTCAATACTGACTGTATCAAAGCAGCTTCACAGTAATAAACAGGAAACTAACACTGATAATGTTGTAAAATTCAATAATTATGAAATAAATGTAATTTCTGCTTTACATAAAGTCACTTCAGAGGCATTCAGATGATTTGTCAGCGCATGACTGATCAGAGAACACAGGCAAAAAATCTGTCAATCCAGAACTAATAAACTGAACTATGAAAACTGAAGTGCTGCATGTTGACGGAAATAATCGTGACGCAGCCGATCCGAGAGAGGAGAGAGATTGAGCAGTGAAATACAGAAACTCACGCAGACACCATCAGAAGACGGAGGCCGGTGTTCGCTGGAGACTGACTCAGCGTTCTGAGCGCATGTGTTTTGTCATGTAGATGTGACTGTGGGCAGCCTGACAGCATGTGAAATCACTGCGGCGGAATCAACACCTACAGACTGTGTTCAGGATTCACAGACGGCCCGTAAACACAGTGACCTTCAGCCTGACAAACACCTTCAGTGATGACCGCTCTGATGCTGGTCTGAGACTCAGACTGATGGAGAAACACTGCATTTGTGTTTGACAGCGACTTTCCACAGAAAATTATTTTATACTGTACAAAGTCTCCCCGCAAGGTCAAACATTTCAGCTTTACTTTCCTCTTGGGCACATTTGGCCTCTCACACACACACACACACACACACACTGGTTTCCATATTTCATAAGTTCCATAGGTGTAATGGTTTTTCTACTGTACAAACTGTATTTTCTATCCCTTTAGCCTAACCCTACACCTCACACAAAACTACATCATAACTACAAAATATCTGCCAATGGGGTAAGAAAAGTAATCTTAATTCAAAGGCTAAACAAGATTATTTTTCTTGCCCCATTGGCAGATATTTTTGCTCGTTTTAAGCAAAAACTAACAAAATTTTGATCTTTTTAAAACATTTTTTTTTTTAGAAAACATTTAAAATCTTAAGTCATTTTACCTGTCAAGTAAATGCATCTTGATTCAAGAATGTTTAGATATTTGTACTAGAAAACAAGACAAAAATACAAAGTAAGAAATTTTTTTGCAGTAGGCATTTTTAGATTTTCAAAACATTTCATTCTGTATCAAATGATGCATTAGCACTTGCGTTTACTGACCTAATAAACTATTTTGGTGTCAAGCAAAACATCACCGGGCCCACTCATCGTTTTAATCATACGCTAGATTTAATTATATCGCATGGAATTTATCTTACTGATATAGATATCGTACCTCAAAGTGATGATGTTACTGAAAATTAATTTGCTGTAAAGTTGCTTTGCAACGATTTGTATCGTAAAAAGCGCTATACAAATAAACTTGAATTGAATTGAATTTATAAGACACACAAACACACAGATCTTTGAATCGCAGTCCAAGCTTCACGTGTTCACCATTATTTCTGTTTGATGGATTTCTGCAGCTGCAAAGAGAAGCATCAGTGAATATAATCAGTGCAGGAGAACGAGGGAGAAACGAGGAGAGAAACAACAGATGAACGTATGCAGACACCACAGAAGCACCGCAGAGCATCATGGGAACACGGAGCCAGGGACAAATGGAGATCAGGACAGCAGGATACGAGGTGATTGAAGAAACGACGAGTCTTTTAGTTTGATCTGCGTTTCATTTGTGCTCTTAACTAGCGATCGAATGATGATGATACAGCTGGAGATCTACATGAGGAGCACATGTCTCTCTTTCTAATGCTGTCTGTCTGTCTCTCTCTCTCTCTCTCTGTGACTCATGCAGCGCTACATGACATTTTCTTTCCTCCATGGAACAAGAAAGAAGATAATTGAAGAATGTTGGTAACCGAACAGTTGTGGTTCCATTATACGGACTAAAAAATACAATGGAAGTCAATGGGAACCAAAACTGTTTGTTTACCAACATTCTTCAAAACATCTGCTTTTTGTGTTCCGCAGCAGAAAGAATGTCTTTGTAACTGGTTTATAATGACAAGAGGAAAAGTAGATGATTTTTGGATGAACTATCCTACTAAGTAGAACCAGGGGCCTGTACCATGAAGCCGGATTAGCTGGCTAGCCAGGTAAGTTTCCGTTTAGTTTGCACCAATCCTGGGTTTTAGGTACCATGAAAGTGGCTTGGCTTTTAGTGGTGTTCATCGCCATAGTAACCTGCTCTGGGGCAGGCTATGCTCTGGTTTAAAGATCTCAAACTGAAACCTGACCAATCAGCTTCAAGCAAAGTGACACATGTCTGACGCATTAAAGCCACTCCCCCAGTTTCTCTTGCTCCAAATTAAAGGACGCTACATAGTAAAACACTTTTAAAGATAAAATCATCTGATTTTTAGAGAAGATTATTTTTTATAATTATTTTATATGATTTATATAATTACTATTCCCTAATCCATTACACAAGCCAGCTTAGTTTAATAGTAATTATTAAGCTTTTATTTTAAATTAATATAAACATACAGATAATATGCAATATAAATACATTTTAGAATCAATAGCTTTAAATATGACTACATATGAGCTTAGATTTTTAAGTGTTTTTATACCTATAAATATTATCAACTCTATAAATTAACTTTACAACTTTTACTTGCACTTATATGGCAAGACGTTTTCTTTAAGTTTTCTGGTTTGGTTTTGTCAACTCAAAACTAATCCTATAACCCTGAGTTTGTTCAGCCACCATCATGGTACACACTGCAAAACATTATTTTTGTCTGGTTTTCTAGTACAAATATCTAAACATTCTTGAATCAAGATGCATTTACTTGACAGGTAAAATGACTTAAGACATTAAGTCTTGTTTTAAAAAAAAAATAAAAATAAAAAAATTAAATATTTTGTAAGTTTTTGCTTAAAACAAGCAAAAATATCTGCCAATGGGGTAAGAAAAATAATCTTGTTTGGCCTTTGAATTAAGATTACGTTTCTTACCCCATTGGCAGATATTTTTGCTTGTTTTTTTAGAAAAACAAGACTTAAAACCTTAAGTCATTTTATCTGTCAAGTAAATGCATCTTGATTCAAGAATGTTTAGATATTTGTACTAGAAAACAAGACAAAAATACTAAGTAAGAAAATAATTTTTTGCAGTGCAGGCCCCAGACGAAGCTCCAAACTCAT
This sequence comes from Sinocyclocheilus anshuiensis, assembly GCF_001515605.1. Taxonomy (NCBI): domain Eukaryota; kingdom Metazoa; phylum Chordata; class Actinopteri; order Cypriniformes; family Cyprinidae; genus Sinocyclocheilus; species Sinocyclocheilus anshuiensis. Next base: position 220,502 of record NW_015548257.1, read on the forward strand.
TCTGCAGAACAACAAATGATGTGTGTGTGTGTGTGTGTGTGTGTGTGTGAGAGAGTGTGTGTG
>NW_015548257.1:220618-223621 GCF_001515605.1 Sinocyclocheilus anshuiensis
GTGTGTGTGTGTGTGTGTGTGTGTGAGAGAGAGTGTGTTGTGTGTGTGTGTGTGAGAGAGAGTGTTTGTGTGTGTTGTGTGTATGTGTGTGAGTGTATGTGAGTGTGTGTGTGTGTCATCTATTTTTGATTAATTATGAACTGTTTCTGGAGTCTGCACTAAAACAAGAGTCTCCTGATGTCGGTGGTGTGTTTTGCTGTCGAGCTCGGCTTCACCTCTCATTAGGGAACAGGTGCAGGGAGCGAGATCAGGTTCGTTAGGAGGATCGGGGGGACGAGGGGCATGTTTATCGCAGGATGACATGAGCGGAGCGCTAAACATACGCCATCGACCCGCGGGAGTGGATGAGGAGAGTTTGTTTGGTCTAGAAAGAACAGATACTCACCAAAGACTCCTGAGAAAAACACACCGAACACACAATGAGAAAAAAACACAACGAAAGCTTTGAGTGACAGCAGCGCAAACACACTTCATACAACACACATCAAACCGATTATATATCAGTACTATATATAATCATATACATCATATACATTAATCCTATGGATTAGATTTATGTATATATACATGTGCGTGTATAAGCGAGGGATCACATACAGCCAGCAAACAAACACTCTGCATGATCCCGCTTATTCCACGACTACTTACCAAATAAATCAACAAATGGAGATGAAATACTGATTTAAGTATAACTGATTTCACTGAGTGATACGAGCGAGGTGAAACTAGTTAAGGAGGAAATCAACGAACGCTTAGCATCATTATTCATATATATGAATCTGAATCAATCACAGCTCCAGAGAGATGCTTCAGAAACACCTGGATATATTTGTGTTATAATCAGAAACATACAGGGTGAATCCAGTCATTATGTGTATATTCTTCAGTTCTTACTCTCAATATCAGCATTAGATTTAAACTGAAGGGAATCCTGGTTTAAAAACAACACCAGCTGTAAATTTCGTGCCACTTCACCCATATTCACTCTAAATGAAGCTAGAAAAAGCACATGTTGAGAACCGACGCTTACAGTAGACACATGTCTGTCATGTGATTCAGAGTCGCGTACAGTCAAAGGGCCAGATTTACTGAACAGGGCCAATTAGAGTTAGATCGCAATTCCATAAAAGCGCAGATGGGAGGGATAATTCTGCGTGTGATTTACTGACTATGCGCACATTAAAGAACACAGACGCAGCAGATCATTTCCATAATCTACCAAAAACTCTGCTTTAACACATGCTTTTTTGGGCGTTAAATAATGGCGCAAACACCAGTAATTTGATGAGCGCAAACATTAGTAAATCACGTTTTGTGATTCATTTTAATAATCTCCTCCTATAAATTTTGCGACTAAAAGGGAAACTCCCACAAATGCATATTCAATAAGTTCAGGCGCAAAAATAACTGTCCATGCCTTTTCAGCGCTAATTCTTCACTGCGCGTCTTTAGTGCACTGCAAAAAATGATTTTCTTACTTAGTATGTTTGTCGTGCTCTCTAGATTAAATATCTAAACGTTCTTGAATCAAAATGCATTTACTTGACAAGCAATATGGCTTAAGATATTAAGTCTTGTTTTCTAAAAGAAATAATCTAAATTTTGTTTGTTTTTGCTTAAAACAAGCAAAAATATCTGCCAATGGGGTAAGAAAAGTTATCTTAATTCAAAGTCTGAACAAGATTATTTTTCTTGCCCCAATGGCAGATATTTTTGCTTGTTTTTTTAAGCAAAAACTAACTAAATTTTTTTATTTTTTTCAGAAAACGAGACATAATATCTGAAGTCATTTTACCTTTAAAGTAAATGCATCTTGATTCAAGACTGTTTAGATATTATACTAGAAAACAAGACAAAAATACTAAGAAAGAAAAGAATTTTTGCAGTGTAAATCCTGACTATTTTAATGCCAAAAGACGGTTTGCATTGGCGCAAGCTGTTAGTAAATCTGGCCCAAAGTCATCCAGTCAAACTCTTGTAGCTCACAGCTGTGGTTAAAATCTCAAAGTGAGTGGGTCTTTCTGCGTTCCCTGCTAATCTCAGTCTCCACATCGTTACTAGAGCCCTGACGTTCAGGAGGAGAGAAAGCCTCTGATGTACCTGATCGCAGCTGCTTGATTCGTCCTTGGCTGAGCGCCGGCTCCACCGGCAGAAAGTCCTTGAACCAGGAGATCTCTGGATCGGGAATCCCGCTGGCGGCACACAGCATGGTCGCGGTCCGTGTTCGCTCCACCACCTTCAGCTGCGGGCCCATGTCGATGCTGGGGAAGCCGAAGGGCAGCAGGTCCTCTGCAGGAGAGCGGAGCAAGCAGAGAAACAGAGCGTTCCTGCTGTGTTAATGTGTACCTCTTCAGATCCATTAAATACACACCACAAACTGTAATGATGAACATCTAGAAACAGTCAGAGTAAACAGCAGAAATACATTTACACAGGAGCGTTTCTATCTGGTTCATCAGGACCGGATCACAGGCCACCGTCAGAAAACTTCTCAATATTTTGATATTCTTGTTTTTTGCATATTGTTATATATACAATGGTGGCCAAAATGATAGAACGCTAGTATTCTCAGCAGCTAAAAATGGTTTTAAGTCAGTTATGTCTATCTTCTGCTGGAGTGTGTCAGTAGGAAATATCAGTTTTTGTCATTAATTGTAATAATGCAGTGAGATATTCATTTACATTTACATTTACATTTAGTCATTTAGCAGACGCTTTTATCCAAAGCGACTTACAATTGGGGGATACATAAAGCGATTCTTCTTAAAGAGGCAAACAGACACAGGAAGTGGTTGTAATACCAAGTTCTTAGACATTGTTCAAATAAGTACAAGCTAGAAAGAGAAGGAATAAATAAAGAGAGAGATTTCTTTATATATATGTTATATATATATAGATATATGTTAGTGCAGCACACAGAGATGTGATCTGATCATCATCAGTCTGTCTGGAGTCACATGAAGAAACAGAACAAACTGAGACAGACTCAATCCAGAAGAACTG
>NW_015548257.1:224406-224957 GCF_001515605.1 Sinocyclocheilus anshuiensis
AGTATGTTTACACGGCGTTTTAAATCATGGCGGGTGAGGGCGTTTTCATACGCGTTTGGCCAATCAATGTCTACGTACGTCACGATTAGTACCAGTTGTGCTGGTTAGACCCTGCTACGGAGTGGGAGCTAAGTTGGTTCTCGAAAAAGGCAGTCCGGTACTAAAATCGCACCCAGTTCCGGCGGTGCGAAAATTCCAAAAAGTGGGTAGTTCCACAATTAGTTACATTTACATTTACATTTACATTTAGTCATTTAGCAGACGCTTTTATCCAAAGCGACTTACAATTGGAGGATACATAAAGCGATTCTTCTTAAAGAGGCAAACAGACACAGGAAGTGGTTGTAATACCAAGTTCTTAGACATTGTTCAAATAAGCACAAGCTAGAAAGAGAAGGAATAAATAAAGAGAGAGATTTCTTTATATATATGTTATATATATATAGATATATGTTAGTGCAGCACACAGAGATGTGATCTGATCATCATCAGTCTGTCTGGAGTCACATGAAGAAACAGAACAAACTGAGACAGACTCAATCCAGAAGAAC
>NW_015548257.1:225000-225547 GCF_001515605.1 Sinocyclocheilus anshuiensis
CCCAATTGTAAGTCGCTTTGGATAAAAGCGTCTGCTAAATGACTAAATGTAAATGTAAATGTAAATGAATATCTCACTGCATTATTACAATTAATGACAAAAACTGATATTTCCTACTGACACACTCCAGCAGAAGATAGACATAACTGACTTAAAACCATTTTTAGCTGCTGAGAATACTAGTGTTCTAATGATTTTGGCCACCGCTGTATATATATATATATATATATATAAATTCAGCTGCTTCATTGCTGACTAATGCTAAAAGTCATTTGCTTGTTTTGTTTTCTACAGTACAATGGATTATGAAATATCCACCTCATTTGTCACCACTCTTTTTGTCTTTTGTCTTACAAAAATATCCTGTCACTATTTAAGTGTGTGAAATCACTGCAAATGATTCAGATGAAAATCTGAAATGAAAATGAAATCATGAACAAATTCAGACATCACTGCAAACCTGTTTGTCAGAAGAGTACGTTTGGCATATAGTTCTGAGCAGAGTTGGGGAAAGTTACTTTTAAAAGTAATGCATTACAATATTGCG
>NW_015548257.1:226202-226431 GCF_001515605.1 Sinocyclocheilus anshuiensis
TAAAAGCCCTTTCACACCAAAAAGTGTAATGAATAAACCTCAGGCTGAAGCAAAAGTAAATTCACGTCTGTACTCTGTAAAGTAGAATGCAGCAGAAGAAACACTGAAGAAACAATGAAGCACAATTGTTAGTTTATCTAAAGTCAATTTTGCTTAGTATGGTTGAACTGGATCATCAAAGGTCAGCAGCAAAGACATTGGTTAATAAAATGGGATTAGATACATTTGT
>NW_015548257.1:226594-231594 GCF_001515605.1 Sinocyclocheilus anshuiensis
TGTCAGTCAATAAATGGGAAAACAAAGTAACTGGCATTACTTTTTTGAAAAAGTAACTCAGATATTTTCTTGTAAATTAAAAAAGTAATGCGTTACTTTACTAGTTACTTGAAAAAAGTAATCTGATTACGTAACTCGCGTTACTTGTAATGAGTTACCCCCAAAACTGGTTCTGATTCCAAACAGCTGATAGTAAACACACACGACTGCTGAATATGATCAGATCAGTGTCCAGTCATCTCCACTAGACAGAGTTATCAGTAATATTTTACATCAGTTAAAAGGGTCTGCCGCCGCCCCTCATTTACGCATTTATCCCAAGCGACTTACAAAAGAGGAACAAATGCAATTCGTCAAAGAGCCAACAATAATCAAAACATACAATGCCAGGTTTATTAGACAGCTGGAATAGGAAGTGAGCTAGAGAAGAGGAGAAACAGTAATGTGCATTTTTACAGTGTAATGCTGGATAGAATTGAACAGATCACGGTTACAGTATCGCAGGAGCGTTTGGGAAACCTGTCTGGAAACAACAGAGAAAACAACACTCTGGAAGCAGTGAATGTGACTGAAGCCGTTCCACCGGAGGAGTGCATTACGACAAACTCACTCATGGTTTAGGTAGTGTTTCATGAAAAACCAAAAGACCAGCATCCATTGAGCTAGAGGACAAATGCTGCTGTACTTCAACAATCTGAGTGCAAACGCCACAACAGTCCTCATCAGCGATTAAAAACTCTTTCTCGCATCTGTTCACATTAGCGGCCCGCTTACGAGGGAGTTTAGATGAAATGATATTGACACAGCAGCACCCACCCACTTCCTGCATATCGCTTTCAGCGGGCGGCATTCATTATGCTGATATAAATAAAGCAGTCATCTCCTCCAAACCACAGAAATGATCAGAGGTAAACAGGAGCAACAAACACGTCTGGCGCTGGAATGGTGAAGTTGCACCGTGTAATTATGTACCTACATGATCACTGCACACGCGTTCACCTAACCATCAATTACACGTTACACAGCCGAGTGTTTGCAGCACCGCTCGCCAGCTAAGCTAATTATTTGTTCACTTTAATTAGAGAGGCAGCGGAGATGAGGAGGTTACAGTAAACACAGGCACGAAGGGCATCATTTGCTCATTTTGGGGTGCGACACCAGACTGAGATCTGGATAAGAGCTGGAATCTCTGAGATCTGTGTTTGATCCACCTGTAGATCATGTAGGAATGAGGGATGCACCAAAATGAAAATTCTCCGGGTGGTTGCTACGTTGTTGCTATGCAGTTGCTAGGGTACTTGGGGTGGTTGCTAAGGTGTTGCTATGCGGTTGCTAAGGTACCCGGGATGGTTGCTAAGGTGTTGCTATGCGGTTGCTAGGGTTCCCGGGGTGGTTGCTAAGGTGTTGCTATGCGGTTGCTAAGGTACTCTGGGTGGTTGCTAGGGTGTTGCTATGCGGTTGCTAGTGTACCCGGGGTGGTTGCTAAGGTGTTGCCATGCGGTTGCTATGGCAGTTGCTAGGGTACCTAGGGTGGTTGCTATGCGGTTGCTAGGGTACCCGGTGTGGTTGCTTGGGTGTTGCCATGCGGTGTATAGGGTACTTACGGCAGTTGCTAGGGTGTTGCTATGCGGTTGCTATGGTACCCGGGGTGGTTCCCGAAACCGAACAAAATGAATAACTAGGCTGAAGGCTGAATACCGAACACAGTTTTTCGCGTTTTTCCCCCCTATGTATTTTGCCAATTCTTTTCACCATTTGCATAAATTAAATAGCCAAAATGTGCTTTTTACTGTTTTGTCTAGCTTTTAAAGAAAAAATCTATTACAAAACAACAATTTTAAAAAGTATTTATTTAACATTTTTTTTACATTCTAGCAGACATTAAACCAACACAGCACAATTTAACTTAGTTGAATGAATTTTTTTTGTCCATTTCTGAGACCCCCTTCTTGAATCAGGCATGTGATTGGCTAAAAACGGGACACTTTGAGCAGCAAATCAGCATATTAGAATGATTTCTGAAGATCATGTGACACTGAAGACTGGAGTAATGATGCTGAAAATACAGCTGCGCATCACAGAAATACATTACAGTTTAACACATATTCACATAGAAAACAGTTATTTAAAATTGTAATAATATTTCACAATATTACTGTTTCTGTATTTTTTTATTGTACAAATAAATGCAGCCTTGCTGAGCAGAAGACACTTCTTTTAAAAGAAAATATTACCGATCCCAATTTGAACACTATGTGTGAATGTTATAATAAATGTATTAATACAGCTATTATTGTCTTGCTTTTTCTCAGCTTTTATTTTGGCGGAAACCCGCAGGAAAACCTCAGTGCTTCTTTTTGTTGTCAACAGCAGATTTATAAATGATTCTCATTACGAATTTAGAAAGATGTTTGACGCACGTATCGCATCGTCACATCCATGCCTTGTAAAAATTCATAAAAATGTGACTGAGCAACTGACGAGTAACACTGTTTCAGCTCAATTAATTACCGCTCTTATCAGCGGCGCGCGGCATGAATATACATTCACAGGCGTTCGTTCACGACACGTGACGCGCTCGCCTTCAGCATCAGAATCCACTGCCATTCTCTGTTACAGTTTTTTCAGCTGCTTACACACAAAATCTTTACTCAGTTTCTGAAAGCTGACACTCAAACAGCAGAAGCACACACCAAATCTACAAAACCATACACCAAACCATGTGTGTGTGACAGTGGCGCTGCGTTTGCCGGCGCCGCTCACTAAATAAACTGTGACTGCCAATGCAACTCGCTTCATTACCACACTAACTAATTAATTACCGCTCTTATCAGCGGCGCGCGGCATGAATATACATTCACAGGCGTTCGTTCACGACACGTGACGCGCTCGCCTTCAGCATCAGAATCCACTGCCATTCTCTGTTACAGTTTTTTCAGCTGCTTACACACAAAATCTTTACTCAGTTTCTGAAAGCTGACACTCAAACAGCAGAAGCACACACCAAATCTACAAAACCATACACTAATACTCAGCCTTTGACTCGGTTTTCAATTTCATAAAACACTTTTTGCAAAACACAACACACATCTCTATGCAACACACAAAAATCTAACAGGAATTATAGTTTAGTTTTTTCAGCTGCTTACACACATTTTCAAAACGTTGCCTCTTTTTTTCCAAAACTTTACACACAAATCCAAGAATTGCACAGAAAATGCAAAATGCCTCGCATCTCTTGCAAAACGAAAAAAATCACAAACACATCTCAAAAGCAAACATTTGCAAACACCTATGCCTCGCATCTCTTGCAAAACGAAAAAATCACAAACACATCTCAAAAGCAAACATTTGCAAACACCTTTGCCATAATATTAATTCCTGTTAGATTTGTGTGTGTTACATAGAGAACTATGTGCTGTGTTTTGCAAAATGAAATTGAAAACTGAGTCAAAGTCTGAGAATTAATGTATGGTTTTGCAGATTTGGTGTGTGCTTCTGCTGTTTGAGTGTCAGCTTTCAGAAACTGTGTGACGAGTAAAGATTCTGTGTGTAAGCAGCTGAAATAAACTGTAATGGGCTGACACTGCGAGCAGGAATCGGGAACCAAAGCCGTGTTTCTGGAGGATTCTCTCGCGTCTGACAGCCAGTTCTTGACGAATGACACAAGCGTTGAGCTGATGGTGTTGTGAATGCGGCCGTGAGCCAAGCGTCTCGCTATTGTCTCGATTACAGACAGCATTTGCAGGGCCCCGGGGCCTTTGTGACGCGGCCAGCCAATCAAAACAAGCCCAGCAGCAGCCAATGAAGCACCAACACAAAGACCAACGCCGTCTCTTCCGCTCGAGTCAGCTACATCTGTTCACTTTTCCGAAACATGTTAAACACATGTACTTGTGAAGAATCAGACGTTTTAAAATCAACATTATTACACAGCAGATGAGTGCAAAGAGACATGACAATAATCACAGAAATATCTCACTGCAAAAAAAGATTTTCTGACTTAGTACTTTCCAGAAAACATTCTTAAATCAAGATGCATTTACTGGAGAAGCAAAATGTGTTGTTTTAAAATGAAGAGCGTTTAAGGTGTCAGAAAAATCAACTTAATTTAAAATAAAAACAAGATTGTTTTTCTGACTCCACTGGCAGATATTTGTTCTTGTCTTAAGCATAAACTCGCTTAATTTTAATACATTTTTCAGAAAACAATACTTAATATTTTAAGCCGTTTTGCATCTCCAGGTAATGTATCTTCACTTAAGAATGTTTAGATGTTTGTACTGCAAAACAACACAAACACACAAAGGAAGAACACTATTGTCTGCAGTGTGACTGCAATATACAGTACATTTGGAGGAAATTATGAGTGGTGTGAGTTTATAACGATTATGATGATAGTATATCTCACCTCTGATGATGGACAGTTTGGAGGTCACAGCGACTTCACCTTCAGTGTTTTTGGCGACACATTCGTAAACATTTTCGTCCCGCGGCGCTCTGAGTGGCTGGATACGCAGCACTGCTCCCGCCCCTTCATCAAACTCTACGGTCTGGACCAATGAGAGAGCGGCATGAGCAGACATCCACCAATCACAGCAGATCACAGTTATCAGATCAAAGAGGAAGCTGAATTATATTCAGAGTCTCGCAGGAAGTGAAATAATAACTCATTTATGACCAACACATTTAAATAAATTATATTTCCATGACTTTTATCCGACCGAATATCTGAACTGATCAAATATGGAGACCTTTAAGAGTTTATAAAAGGTAATTCTGCAGTATTTACAGTCTTAATAGGTTCATTTGGGATCACAGAACACACATTAAACACACTCATCCAGTGAGGAATGAAACACACACACACACACACACACACAGGAAGTGACATCAGCAGCCAGTATGAGCTCTGAATTCATGTTCACTGAATCAAACTGTTCAACATTCAAGTAGAGTTCAGCGGCTGAACTAAACTCATTAATGCTTATTTCACGTGT
>NW_015548257.1:234094-235787 GCF_001515605.1 Sinocyclocheilus anshuiensis
TATGAAATGCAATTTTATGAAATGCAATTAATGTCAAGCACGTAAAGCATGGTCAAATCACACACATTTGTACTGGTGCTGAATGTGAGAGGAACGAGAGGCAAGTTTATTTATAAAGCACTTTAAATGAACTCGTTTAGGCTTGGCGTTTATAATAAATGTTGTTTACAATGAATGTCACTATAATTTATGTTTCTTTTATATTTAAATCTTTCATTCTGTTCTGAGTACAGTTACATTTAAAGGGTTTGCTGTGGAGTGAGAGGATATCACAGTGTTTATAATGTTTGTACTGTAAATGTTTCATTTACTGGTATTTTACAGTATAATATTAAAATGCAATTTATACACCGATGTGACTTATCTGTGTTTTTTTCTCTCAACAATGCAATTTTGAGTAATATTCAGATGTGACTGATATTCTGGAAAACACAGTAGCTGATTTCAGCTGTTACTGTCCAACTGGGACATTTGAACACATGTGTTTTAAACACACACACACGGTAACTAATCATCTACTGTACACACCTGATAAAACCGTGTGTGTGTGTATGTACAGTGGGTACGGAAAGTATTCAGACCCCTTTCAGTTTTTCACTCTTTGTTATATTGCAGCCATTTGCTAAAATCATTTGTTAATTTTTTTTCCTCATTAATGTACACACAGCACCCCATATTGACAGAAAAACACAGAATCGTTGACATTTTTGCAGATTTATTAAAAAAGAAAAACTGAAATATCACATGGTCCTAAGTATTCAGACCCTTTGCTGTGACACTCATATATTTAACTCAGGTGCTGTCCATTTCTTCTGATCATCCTTGAGATGGTTCTACACCTTCATTTGATTTTAGCAAATGGCTGCAATATAACAAAGAGTGAAAAATTTAAGGGGGTCTGAATACTTTCCGTACCCACTGTATGTATACACTGTGGATCACTAATATTATCAGCAGCTAAAAATGGTTTTAAGTCAGTTATTTCTATCTTCTGCTGGAGTGTGCCAGTAGGAAATATCAGTTTACATTTCCAAACATTCATTTGGCCATTAATTGTAATAATGCAGTGAGATATATGTTAGTGCTGCACACAGAGATGTGATCTGATCATCATCAGTCTGTCTGGAGTCACATGAAGAAACAGAACAAACTGAGACAGACTCAATCCAGAAGAACTTATGCTTCAAGAAACCTCCTGCAAAGCTACAGTGCTGTTAAAAGTTTTAGGCTTCTGTAAAAATGCTGTAAAATGAGGATGCTGTCAAAAATAATGTCATAAATAGATTTTCTTTATCAATTAACCTTTCTTGCCCTTTTTGTTCCAGAACACCTGAGGCTTGGGGTCGCCTGCGGCCTGACACACGAACGACACGACTCCGCCGGACACGCCGATCTGATCTGCGGGAATCTTAGTGAACCTCGGCGCCACTGCAACACAAACACAAGCACCTCACTGACGTCACGATCATCAATTAATCATCATTTACAGCGTCCACAGAGCTGCTGCTCGCTCGCACTGGCCTCGTGTTCAACTCACACTCACTTACACAGCAGCTCATGAATGGATGACATTTAAACATCAACACTTCTGTCAAATGAGGTGGAAAAGTGCAATACAATACAATTAAATTCAAGTTTATTTGTATAACGCTTTTCACGATACAAATCGTTGCAAAGCAGCTTTACAGAAAAT
>NW_015548257.1:236192-238692 GCF_001515605.1 Sinocyclocheilus anshuiensis
TCCCGACCAGGCGCCGAGTGCTGCCAATCACAACACACACTGGCCCAGCTAACCAATCACAGCACATTTCGTATTTCAAAACAAAATCAAGACTTTGTAAAAGAGCATAATAGGACCCCTTTAACATTTTCATAAGTAACTGTAATTTAATTACACATTTTTTCTTTGTAATCAGTTACAGTTACTAAGAAAAAATGTGTAATTAAATTACAGTTACTTATGAAAATGTTAAGGATTACAAGGGGGTTACATCTGATTTTTTTCACACACACTCCCACATACAGATTTAATTGATTTCTTTCATAAATTGCAGCGAGTGCTCTAAAATATGAAACACCAATGTTTCAGGAGTTTATAACATGCTTATTTGATAACTCTTTTATTTCCTATATAGGTTTATGTAAATTCTTTATTTTTTAAAGGAACACACCACTATTTTTGAAAATATATTATGCAACGCCTGAAAATAGGCTAACTTCCGTCAACATAACCAACGTGACCACCTGCTAGCACAGGGAGCATGCTGGGGACTATTTTCAGGCGCTGAGTAATATCATTGCGCCTGCTGCACCCATGGTACGGCAGTAAAGTTCCTTGATTATCACGCCAGAATGAGAGTATAGTTCCTAGCCATATCGGCCTAGAAAATCGCAACTTTTCATTTTCCGTCAGTCTTAGTACACGACGTAACTACAGGAGAGTCCAGTTTTAAATAGGAAAATATAGAAACTCTTTGGTCATTTTTGAGCGAGATGCTAACGGTCTAATCAGATTCAATGATCTATGCTAAGCTACAGCTAAAAGTGCTACCGCCAGACTCGGAGATCGGCTGAATGGATTCGAAAACGGTAAAACTCAACTGTTTAACTCCAGGGGAGCTGGAAAATGAGCCTATTTTCAAAAATAGTGGAGTGTTCCTTTAACAGCAATACAAATAAACATGACTTGACTTTTTTACATTTGACATTTTTATCCACATATTTCAGCACTGAATGAAACTGTGGATTGGGGGAGTTGATCAAGTCACCTTCATTTGTAGAGAAACGCCGATCGTGTCAAAGCAGCTTCACAAACAGCAGAAGCAATCATGGAAACTCAACTCAAGCTTATGTCAGGCTTTTCTGTTACAGCACGACTGCACAGTGAACATGTTTAAATACTCTGCATGAATTTCAAACCTTGTATAAAATCTGTTTATGTATCACCAATGTCATAATTAAAGGGGTCATGAACTGAGAAACGAAAATTCCCTTGATATTTTGACATATAAGAGGTCATTGTACTATAAAAACATCCTTTTAAGTAAGTTTCAGAACTCAAATCTTTGTCGTTAGTCTAAAAACAGCTTATATTGAAGGCAGTCTGCCAAAACTACAGCTTGTGGAATGTTCTACTCTATGATGTAATAGTGTAGATAAACCCCGCCTCTGCAGAAGATTAACGCCTGCTTCTACATCACTGCCTGTTTAGCCCCACCCACCGATTCTACAGTGCTGCCTGTTTAGCCCCGCCCACCGATTCTACAGTGCTGCCTGTTTAGCCCCGCCCACCGATTCTACAGTGCTGCCTGTTTAGCCCCGCCCACCGATTCTACAGTGCTGCCTGTTTAGCCCCGCCCACCGATTCTACAGTGCTGCCTGTTTAGCCCCGCCCACCGATTCTACAGTGCTGCCTGTTTAGCCCCGCCCACCGATTCTACAGTGCTGCCTGTTTAGCCCCGCCCACCGATTCTACAGTGCTGCCTGTTTAGCCCCGCCCACCGATTCTACAGTGCTGCCTGTTTAGCCCCGCCCACCGATTCTACAGTGCTGCCTGTTTAGCCCCGCCCACCGATTCTACAGTGCTGCCTGTTTAGCCCCGCCCACCGATTCTACAGTGCTGCCTGTTTAGCCCCGCCCACCGATTCTACAGTGCTGCCTGTTTAGCCCCGCCCACCGATTCTACAGTGCTGCCTGTTTAGCCCCGCCCACCGATTCTACAGTGCTGCCTGTTTAGCCCCGCCCACCGATTCTACAGTGCTGCCTGTTTAGCCCCGCCCACCGATTCTACAGTGCTGCCTGTTTAGCCCCGCCCACCGATTCTACAGTGCTGCCTGTTTAGCCCCGCCCACCGATTCTACAGTGCTGCCTGTTTAGCCCCGCCCACCGATTCTACAGTGCTGCCTGTTTAGCCCCGCCCACCGATTCTACAGTGCTGCCTGTTTAGCCCCGCCCACCGATTCTACAGTGCTGCCTGTTTAGCCCCGCCCACCGATTCTACAGTGCTGCCTGTTTAGCCCCGCCCACCGATTCTACAGTGCTGCCTGTTTAGCCCCGCCCACCGATTCTACAGTGCTGCCTGTTTAGCCCCGCCCACCGATTCTACAGTGCTGCCTGTTTAGCCCCGCCCACCGATTCTACAGTGCTGCCTGTTTAGCCCCGCCCACCGATTCTACAGTGCTGCCTGTTTAGCCCCGCCCACTGATTCGCACATGTAGTGTTTAGGAGAGAGGCGAACGCAG